>NW_024583328.1:96557-98484 GCF_018398535.1 Haplochromis burtoni
CTTGAAGTAACTGAGTTACTTTTGAGAGAAGTAACTAGTAATGTAACTAAGTTACTATTTTAAAGTAACTTACCCAACACTGAAAATAACAAGCAGCATATTATTAGTATGCACAGCTGCCACTGGTGAATTGTAGAGCGTTTTAACCCATGATGTGAATCTGGGGCCAAAGCCAAATCTTCTCAAAGTATAGAAAAGGTAGTCCCACTCCACCCGATCAAAGGCCTTCTCATCAAGTGCATCAAGCATCAAGTGACCAGATCAGGTGTATCAGTTGAGGGAGAGTCAAGAATTATACTTAAGAAACGTCCAATGTTAAAGAAAGAGTATCTGCCCTTGATAAAGCCAGATTCGTCTGTGGAACTGATTGTTGGTAACGCTACCTCTAAGCGCTGTGATAAAATGTTTGCGAGAATCTTCGCATCGGTGTTTAACAGTGAAATCGGCAGGTATGAGCTACATTGGAGAGGGTCTTTATTCTTTTTCAGAATGAGCAAGACAACCACTTCTCGCATGACTGGAAGGAGAGTGCCAAAAGAATAGGACTCTGACAGCAGAAGTGGTCCAAGTTCATTAGAAAACATT
Source organism: Haplochromis burtoni (assembly GCF_018398535.1). Classification (NCBI taxonomy): domain Eukaryota; kingdom Metazoa; phylum Chordata; class Actinopteri; order Cichliformes; family Cichlidae; genus Haplochromis; species Haplochromis burtoni. The sequence goes on from NW_024583328.1 coordinate 97,143, forward strand.
TTTAAAAATTCAGATGGGAAACAATCTGGTCCAGGGGTCTTGCCCCTTTGCATTCCACCAATCGCCATCATGACCTCCTGGATGGAGAGGTCCCTTTTGAGTTCAGTAACCAGTTTAGGGTCAACTGTGGTTATATTGTGGTGACTACAGAAGGTGTCCATAGCAGACTCATCTTGGCTTGACTCTGTAGTATATAAATCATCAGCTATTACAGAGATAAACTGTTTGGATGACTTTTGACGTTTTTGATATGCTAACACTCTGCTGATTTTCTCTCCTTACTCGTAAAAAGTACATCTAGACGTTAGGATAAGTCGCTCTGCTTGCTGTGTTGAAATAAGATCAAATTTGATTTTGAGGGCCTGACATTCTTTAAGGATGCTTTCCAATAATGAGTGACTATAGTTATATCTAGCTGCAAAATGCCATCTAATAGCTGTTTCAAGTGCTCAGTGTCAGCTTTTTTTCTTGCTGCGGAAAATGAGATAATATGGACTCGAAGATAGGCTTTCAGTGATTCACATAAACTGAAAAAGACATTCCAGAGGTCTGGTTTCGTTGAAGAAAATCTTTAATCTCAGATTTTGTGACATTCACAAATGTTTCGTTAGAGAGTACAAGAGGATTAAGCCTCCAAGGGCGGCATATGCGATTGGCACCAGGGATGTGCATTCTCATCACTAGAGGACCACAGTCTAAAATAATAATTGATTGATAATCGCAGGTTTTAACCAATGAAAGAGCATGTTTATCAATAAAAAAGTATCTAAGTGAGAGAACGTTTTGTGGTGTATGCACTTGATGGGTTATGAAAACGCCAAACGTCAACAACACCATAGGATTGGAGAAAGCATTTAATAATTTCTGCTGATTTTGATTCAGGAGTATACGTATTGGAGCTTTGGTCTAGGTTAGAAAACACACAGTTTGCGTCAAAATCACAAAATCACAAAGGTCAAGACAATGCAGGATTTACTTAATTCAATAGTGGACATTGGTTGCACACAATTGTTTTACTTTGGCACATTTTATTTCCTTTTTCAGAGCAGAGGTGGGTTGTGGCAGACAGGAAGGCAGGCAGGTGAGCTTCCTGAAGAAGTACATCCTTTGTCTAAGAAGTTGCTTGAAGACATTTCACCTCTTCATCTTCAGTTCTAGGGTCAAATGGTGGAGAGTAGGACTGGGCGATTTGGCCTAAAATCCATATCACGGTATAATTTGAAGCACGTGCGGTAACGATATATATCGCAATATATTCTTTTCTTCTGTATAACTTATTTTCCACACTATAAGGCACACTGTCCTTGGGTGCTTTGAAAGGCGCTATTTAAATAAAATGTAT
>NW_024583328.1:99226-100634 GCF_018398535.1 Haplochromis burtoni
ACAATACGAGGTAAGTTATTAATATACTGCAACAACATGGGAATAGAGCAGCTGCGAGAGAATTCAACATTAATGAATCAATGTTACGGAAGTGGAGGAAGCGCAGTTTTTGGCTTTCCCCATATTTCAAAAGTGCTTCATCTCTTTGCTATGACTGTCGCCCGGCATAATTTGCAGATGATAATGGTGGTACCCGCTGCCATGCTTTCGACCAAAACAGGCGCAGCTTGATGACATCATCAACATGCGCTATCGCGATAGAGCGGTATAGTCAAAATCTCTATCGTTGGCCAAATTTCTATTGTTTCTATCGTATAGCGTTTATATCGCCCACCCCTAGTAAATAGTTACATCCACCTATAACTATTATTAAATTCGGTTCTTTGCATTCTTTTGGCAGAAAAGAAAAACTCAAGGCTCAAAGTGGTCTAACTCAAAAATGATCTTTATTTTACATTTCCAAAAAAGGAGACTGAGCACACAGCTCAGGTCTGAAAGCAGCAGCACCTAGCCTGGTTATTTATATACTTCCGCAGCACGTCACACACTCTAAGTTTCAAACACTCTGCTTAGTTTCACTTTCTGTCTGCACCTCATATGCTCTGCAAAAGCATGCAGTTTCCTGTCAGCCTGCGACCTAGTTCTTTGTCACCTCTGGGCCTGGTTTATAAAGGCCTGTTTTATTAAAATACATAAAACAATATACTGAGAAAATAAGCACTAAGAATATATGTTTATTCCATAACACTATAATGCTTGACAGTAAGTCATATATGACTGGCTGAAGAAGCTGACTGCACTCCATGAGCCTGCCTCAGCACTACATGGAAGCTCCTGTCAGGCATCATAATGGCTAAGATGAACAAGGACATGGGTCAATACATGTATGGGGCAAAGAAAGAGATGGGCAAAAATACCAGAGGTGCAAAACACCAGCAAGACTGACCAACCAGTGCTCTGCCTGGATTGATTACAAGAAGGCCTATGACCCAATCCCCCACACATGGATCCTGGAATGCCTGGAACTAAACAATATCAACAGGACCCTTAGAGCCTTCATCAGAAACTCAATGGGGATGTGGCGTACAGCACTGGAGGCCAACTTCAAGCCCATAGCGCAAGTCGCTATCAAGAAGATGCTCTGTCCCCACTGCTGTTCTGCATAGGCCTGAATCCCCTCAGTGAGATCAGTGACAAGACTGGCTATGGATACCGACTACAAAATGGAGCAGTTGTCAGCCACCCGGATTCAATTCAATTCAATTCAATTTTATTTATATAGCGCCAAATCACAACAAAAGTCGCCTCAAGGCGCTTCATAGATACAGAGAAAAAACCAACAATCATATGACCCCCTATGAGCAAGCACTTTGGCGACAGTGGGAAGGAAAAACTCCCTTTTAACAGG
>NW_024583328.1:102301-103364 GCF_018398535.1 Haplochromis burtoni
TTCTTTGAGCAGTTTTGTAGGAATGACATCAAGCTGTATGCCAAGAGTGAACGAGACATCGATTCACTGATCCACACCACCAGGATATACAGCAATGACATCAGAATGTCGTTCGGACTGGAAAAATGTAGTCAAATGATAACAAAGAGAGGTAAGTGTAGTAGGTTGAAAAAAGCTACATGTTTATTTTTGTAAGAAAACCAATTACCCGCTTATTTTTTGTTTATTATTGTGACTTATTTTGACATTGTTATGCATTCCCAGACCATGGATATATTTCATTATGCCAGTAGATGGTGCTCTTGCACTGCTGTTGAACTACCAGAGAGACTCTAGCTCAGGGGTCGGCAACCTGCGGCTCCCGAGCCGCATGTGGCTCTTTTGTCCTTATACTGCGGCTCCGCGTGGTTTGGGAAAATAAATTAGAAGTATTTAGCTGAAGTGTATTTTATTTGTGTTTAGTTCTTTTTTTATCTTGTAGTTCTAAATTGGAAAGTTATTGTGATATTGAAATATAAAATTAAAATTATATTTTATTATTTTTCATCGCTCAAAATAAGCGTCACACTCGCGGAAGCCGGTACATCCTGCCAAAACACCGTGCATTTATCAAGACTTTCAACCCCAGGTAGGCCAATTATGGATCTTCGGATCCACATTATGTCAGCAGCTATTCTCCACTGTGAACTGTTTTAAAAAAAAACACTGCTCACGCCTCACAGATGACAGCTTACAGTCCTGGGTGAAGATGAAAGTGACTTTGTACCATGGCAGACCCGCAGCTTTTCAGCATCTCTTTGTTGAGCGCTTTTCACACACGGTTGCTGTGCGCATACAGCCGGTTGTAGATTTTCAGCTCACAGCCCAACAGGACAACAGCAGAGAGAGCGCAGACTTTAAGGCGGCGAGGCGTGATTGCGGGTGCTGCTCAGGTGTGTCCGCCTCCCCTGCAGCGGCACTGCAAACCACGCCCGCCACACACATTAACCAGGTAAAATACATATTTAGGCAGAATTGTGCAAATATCTATTTTTCTTTCTTTTTTTTAGCAGCATAGTGCTTT
>NW_024583329.1:0-7296 GCF_018398535.1 Haplochromis burtoni
TCAACAACAACTATACAAATGTGAGCTCAGTGCAGACTAGATGCTGACTCACTGCAGCCTCTTGTGGTACAAAGTGGTATTACATGAGAGTACAGGCTGACATTAGCTGGATGCTAACTTCAGTTCATATATAGATGTGTTGAACATGACGTCAGAGATGTTTTCTTTATATTCTGTTGATGTTTTGAAATATTTCAAAGTGTCTCCAAGTTAAATGTTGAACCTTTAATATAGCGACACTTAGAGCTCTGAAGCCGTTTTCTCTCTTTTACTATTCAACCAATAAGTTACTGAGTAAGTTATTTTATCTGTAATTAAAGTCATCAACACTTAAAGCTTTATATGAAATATTTGTTTTTCAAATAAAAATACAACTTCCATATAAATGCAAAACTAAATATATATGACTCACATAACACAATTAACATTTAATGTCTTTCTGTCACTTTCACATACACAGAGGTATAAAAATGTCCTTCTGATGTTCCAGCTGATCAGAACCTTTAAAATTCTTATTAATCAAACATATTTTTTGCTGAACTTTTACAAACAAGACATTTACTGAAGTTTTAGGACCAACAGGCTGATGAATAAACCAAGTAAAGCAAAGTAAAGACAAGCTGCACTTTGACTTTTATTAGAACAATTTGCTGGAACTACAGAGTAATGAAGTACTTCAAGGTTTTGTGTGGATGACTTCCAACCTTACTGTACAGCACAGAGCACAGAGGGACAATATATGTAATCAATATATGATGCAGAATGAACAAGTAAAGACTGTAAGCTGAGTCTGAGGCTCATGCAGGACATTTCATAGTGAGGTGTCTTTGGTTGGATTATTCAAACATTTACATCAAAGCACCAAACTCATTTCTCACAGATGAAGGTCTTGAATTAGAATAATATGACCGTGTCCATCTCCCATCACCGTCACAACAAGCTGCATAGTAAGCCAAACTGTCACTCTGCTGTCCTGGTGCCCAGAAGCTGTCAGAGAGATCAAATATGATATTAAACTGGACTAAATTGTTTCTGCTTTTCTTTACATTCAGTTTGTGGGGCTGGTGAAAAAACATCTCAACTCATGTTTTGCTGATCTAACTTCTATGTATGGTTCTGATAACTTCTGGAATAACTGCGACAGCATTGTAATATGAAATAGTCTCACGTTTCTGTCACCAGTGATCCATCCACCCATTTCCATTCATGTTTCTGAGAAGTGCGTTCCAGACCAATCCAGGACTCTCCTCTCATGTTCAGTTCATTGACAAATTCCTGTTTGAGAAGAGACACAAATATTGTCTCCAGTCATAATTCAGCACTTCTGTTGTAGTGACATCATCTTGTGAACATGTCTGAAGGAAGAATAACTGTGATGAAACTTTTCTTCCATTGTGCAGAAATCAGAAAGAGCCAAAGAATCAATGAATATCAGCTCCTCCTGTAGCTCAGATAACAAACTCAGCCAACATTTCATTTTACTGAGTTTTATTTAACAAAAACAAAAAAGAGAGAATTATATTTACCATTTTTTTAAACTCTACATTTCAATCAAGTATTTTGTTCCATAAATTCGTCTTTGCTTTAGAAATTTGTTAAATAAAATGTCTGAATTTGCAACATTACATTTGAAATGTTAAAAACATAAACTCCCAATATGGAAACAAAATAACCAAACACAGAAATCCATCAGAGTGGAGACAGGAAGCAGGTCACAGACTGACAGCAGCTCCATCAAAGATCACACAGACATGAACAAACACACCCACCTGTTCCTCTCTGCTGTTTATCATCACCAGATCAGCTCCTTTATCCTGACAAAGTTTTCGACTCTCATACCAAGTTTTAGTCTCATTGAACTTAAAGTAACAGCTGCTTCCAAACCTCGTCCATCGATCAGGACACTTCTCTTAAAGTCAAACACATGTTTTAAAGACAGACGTAATTTCACTGAGTATCAAACTGAAAAAATCTGTAATGTCCATGTATTATTATAGTTATATTCTCCTTTTCCCCCAACATGATTTAAATTCATTTGAACTCAGCACAAAACATTTATAATTAAAAATGATTCAGTCAGGTGATCAGTGTGTAAATCTGATGTTTTTAACATTTGTTTAACATCTCTAACCTACTACTGTGTCCTGTGGCTTTCTTCATCCTGTAGCTGTTTAGATTTTTAGATAATAATCATATCATAACTGATCTGTAGCTGCTGCAACTGACTGTTGTCAGCTTCATACTGAGAAACAATTGATGAAACAGTCAAAGAACTTGATAAACATGTTTTTACTTATTTGTTTTTCTTACCTGCACAGTTGTTGTTTTGGTTCTGCAGCTGCTGTTTTATCAAAGTAACTAAAATATGTGTTTAGAAATTTAACAAGAAACAGACTGAAAACATGAAATCTACAACCGTGAAACACAACAACATCACAACAATGACTGAAAATCACACTTTTGTATTCACTGTCTTTGTAATTTACATGTGGATGTTTCTCCTCTGGTGGAAACAGAAGTGAAGCGCACAGCTGAAAATAATAAACTCATAAATGTCACTCTGCCAGGAAATCTTACTGCATTATCAAATATTTATCAGCCAATCGTTTAAACTCATCTGAAAAATCAGATATGCATCATAGAGAACAGCAGGAAAAGAAACAATAACACGTAAAACTGTTTTCAGCATGAAATGATGTTGGTCTGGCTGAAAGCAACTGAAATGTTTAAACAGGTATCAAAAAAAATAAAATGAGTGAAACGTTGAACAGAAATAATCTTCTTCCTCTGCTTTGTCAAATATCAATAAGAGTCAGAAACTTGCAGCCATTGTTCTTTAACATGTCCTGTGGGTGGAGGTGTTAGAACTACAGGAAATCTGATGAGCTAAATACGTATCAACTGTGAACAAAAACCACTGACAAGATTCAGAATAATTGTGCTTCAGTGTGGAGGAAGGTGTTAGAAATGCAGTCAGAGATGTTATCTTTAGGTTTTTGAAAGAACAGACAAGCTGCCGTGGGAATCAACACTTCCTCATATCAAAGGTATTTCCATGTGATCAGGTACTTCCTGTATTTGCTGTGGCAGAAGGAGACATTCTGGTTGTGAAGCTGCATGTTTGTTGGCTGCTGGGATTCAGTATCAGTCATACATTCATTTGCAGCCAAGATCCCATCTTTGTAGCTCAGACTGCTGAAGACTCACACTGACTGACTGCAGCATCTCATATAGCACACACAGCATCAGTGTCTATGATACAGTAACAGACTGAACTTTGACCTGTTGTTATGACTGTCATCATATTTGTGTCATTTTGTGTAACTGCTGTGTTTTTCTGTCCTTCATGCAAAGCTCTGCATGCTGCGCCTCAGCTGTGACTGAATGAGAGGATGATAACGGGCATGTGCAGGTACTCTGCTGTGATTGGTGCACCAACATGCAGCTTTATGATTACATAAAGAGCCAAGATGGCCGCCGTTTGCAGAGGACTCATTCAGCTTTTCCTTGTTCCAACCTGCCACACCTGTGCAGCTCTCACTCTGTGTTTCCTGTTTCACTCTGAAGGAGTTTGTAGGGCTGAGCTGCCTTTGACTGTGAACAGTTTCTCCTGTTTATGTTAGTTTGGGAGGTCAGCTGAAGTTTGCTTATTTCTCTGATACTAATTTTATCAGTTGCATTTGTTGATCTCTTTAATAATTAGAGTAAATATTGACAATAACACCCAGTCCAGTCAAAGGAGTCCCTCAAACCAGTGTTATCCTTATGCCAACAACAAACAGGGATAAATGGGGAGGGTTGTGTCAGGAAGGGCATCTGGGGTACAATGTCAATTCAAACATATAGATAATCACTAAGATTCCTACACTGGTGGTGCTGTTGCTCAGCAGTTTGCCAACAGTGAAAGAGAAGGAAAGGCTAAAATATAGAGGTGATCTCAGATACTCTAAACATAGAAGTAAGACTGATAAATGGAATGATGTGGCTGATATATCCAAATGAAGGAAGGTAGATTTGTGTGCAGAAGACCAGATAGAAGGGAAGCAAGGCCTGGAGCACTTACGTTCACACTGCAGGTCTTAATGCTCAATTCCAATCTTTTGATCAAATCCTATTTCTTTTGTCTGGTTGTTCACACTACAAATAAAATGTGATGGCAAACGCGCTCTAGTGTGAACTGTTCACGGCCCTCAAAGCTGCCCGCATGAGCAAAAGAAGACGTCACACACAACACGCTCTGTTTACAGAAATAAAAATGGCGGCTTCAGAGCTAGTAGGTGTTGTTGCAGCAGTCTATCAATTTCTGCACAGTCGTAACCAACACAATTTTCACAAATTAATTACAGAAAGAAGGACACTGAAAAAAAAAAAGAAAAAGAGCCTGTGATTTAACAATGGCCTTGTTTGGAGCAGTGGCTGCTACCACCGTGCAGAGGTGTATATGGACACGGAGTCGTTTAACTTGAATAGAATTCTTTCACCATATGCCAATCAAGTCCAAAACCTCATTTTTTTTCCATTGACTCGCTCCGTCTCCAGTTTCTGCTGCCATGCTTCCTCGTTTGTCTTCTCTGGCGCTGGTAATTGGCATCCGTCTTGCGTCAGTGACGTAAAAGACGGATGACATGACCATTCAAACAGCAGTTGCTTTCTAAAACATCAGATATATATCGGATTCAGTACCACATACGAAAGTGACCCAGGTCCCATTTGAAAACATCGAATTTGTGCTGTTCAAAGTGTCATACCATGATCGGATACGAGTCGCACAGGGTCAAAAAGGTCAGATTTGCTGCACTTTCACCTGCAGTGTGAACGTAGCCTTAGACGAAGTCAAGCAGTTCTGCCAATAAGGAAGGATAATCTTGAAAGAAGAGTATCTAAGCAGAGGTGACGGGAATGCTCTACACAATCATGGATTTGAAGCTGTAAGTTGAAGGTATGATGTTGATATTGTCGGTGTGTGAACCCCACAGGTTGGAGGTCAGTTAGAGGAGAGAGGAATTCTGGAGTAAGGTGGATGCAGTGGAAGAGCCACTTTATCCAAGAGTGGTGATTAGAGCAGACTTCAGTGGACATGTAGTTGAACAGAGGTGTTGGGTAGGGATAATGTGAAGAAGGGAAATGTAGAAGGACAGATGGTACTGGACCTTTTAAAAGAAAGGATGGAAATGGCAGTGGTGAACATAAGTTTCAAGAAGACACAGGAACACAGGCCGGTAGAGAGGAGCACACAGAAGGACGAGATCTTATTGTATCTTATCTTACAGTGTATGGAGAGGATGATGATCCCAGCTAACATCAGGAGGCACAGCACTCTTAGACCCAGTGTAGCACATCTGAAAGAGCCCTTCAGGACTGAAGGAGGATTCTGAGTCTGTGGTCCTGTTAGAAAGCAGTGTGGATGTTGGTTTGTGCTTATTTCCTGTCAGTCTGTGGTTAACAGACCTGTGGTTGTGGTTGTATCAGCAACTTCAACAAAAGAATCAGATACCAAAATATATCTTTATTGTGATTAACCCTCAACCAACCAAACTATTTATGCAAGACGTCAACTGACTAAAGTTATAGAGCGGGTCGTTTATGACCTTACATTTTAGAGTAATATATTCTAAGTGGCTCTTTATTTTTTTATCATACACATACTGTTTTTATTAGCTGTCAAACATATTCTAACCTGATATCATTATTTTTGTTTTATTAAAAACCAAAAAAGAAAAAAAGAAGCGGTCTTGTTTAGAAAGAATAAGTTTTCTGAAACTGCGCTTGTGTCTGAAAGCTAGCAGCTGTTCCTGCACACAGAGCTCAGCAGCAGGCAGATAGTATTTGAGTAACAGTTACAAACATTGTCTGAACATCCCTGAAAGCAGCAGCGTTGTCCATAACCATCCACTGTGCTGGTTTATCATTAAGTCTAAATGTGTTTTCTATGCAGAGCCAACTGTAGAAACAGGTAATATGAAGAAATCATGCTGCATAAGAAAAGAGCAAATCAGGTAAAAGGTTCATACAGCACATGGAGATGATTGATGGGCTGCAGTTCATTGGGATTAAAAGCTGACTGTAACAAACTGGAAGCAAACAGATTATTACAGGTGACTTACCTCCTCCTTGTGATTGAATTCCAGTGTGAGCAAAGTCTGCACTGTCGTAGATACACGTAGTATAGATATCCACCTCCCTCTGCTCCCACTCTGCTCCGTCCTCCTTTCTGCTGTTTCTCACCTTCTTTGATAGATCTGGTTTGGCATAAATATGTGAGGACATCTTGAGAGGACTGAGACACTGAGCAGGAGCTTAAACTGCACTCTAACCGTTGTGCACTGCTAACTCTGGCAGATACAATGATATACTGTCCTGACACTGATGTCACTTTTGGCCGGCCTTCTTCCTGCTTTCAGAACGGAAGAAACTTTTCAGAAGCAACAAAGAAACACAAACCCACAAAACCTCGGCTGTGCTGAGAGGAGCATTTCTTTGTCTTTATATTTGTAAAGCCTGAGACAAACTATAAAAACACTTGTTTAACAAAAGAATAAGTGCTTTTCTCAATAAAAAGTGAGCTTAGAGATATGGTAAATGGTCAATGACCTGTATTTGTATAGTGATTTACTTGGTCCCTAAGGACCCCAAAGCGCTTTAAGCATCCAGCCATTCACAAACACATTGACACAAGCTACACTGTAGCCACAGCCGCCCGGGGCGCACTGGCAGAGGCGCCAGCACAAACAAATTCAGCCTTTCGCTTGTACTTTCTCAGCTCCACTTTTATTTCTGTTGCATTTTAGAGAAACACACCATTTTGACTGCTTAAGATTGTAGAAGCTTTCATTAGATCATCTCTCAGTCATTAAGCGCTAAAACAATGATGTGACTCTAATGTTCCCATTACTGCCACCATCATGCCAAATCTTATTTAGGTATTTTTCAGATTTCCTTGTCCTTTTGTTCAAGACCTGGCAAACATGGGGACCAGCCAATGGTATCAATTCCTTTAAAAATGTATTGATATATTAAAAAAAAGATCTAATATTGATTTTCACCTTTTACCATTTCAGACAGGTTTTTTCAGATTTTCCGAACCTTCTGATGTTATTATGCACTGGAGATGATGATTCTTCTGTAATATATACTTTATATAAATTTAATTTAAATGTAATTTATAAATTTAAGTACTGCATAAGTAATTTTAAGGAGTGTGTGATTTCATGATGTTTGTAATTGTAATGTGAAGGCTGTGTGCAGGCATGAGTGGTGAAATGGAGGACCCACATGAACAGAACACACATGCATCAA
>NW_024583329.1:8958-31972 GCF_018398535.1 Haplochromis burtoni
ACAGGAGGGAAACACAGCTGGGGCAGCTCAGGGCTGACGAGACAAAGGAAGCAAAACCAGATGCATTACAAGAGACACAGACTTTCAAAGTAAAACAGGAAACATAACACAGAAACACAGACTTGACACAGGGTACAGCAGACCGGGAAGACAGCAACTATGGATCACAGACAGAAAACCAGACGACTACAACTCTAACAAAACCCACACAGAACCTAAACTAAGAATAATCCTATAACCCATAAGTCACAGCTGGAATTTAATTAAATCAACAAAATCAAAGAACCAAAACAAAAACACTGGGTCTATGACCCAGCACCCTAACAGTATCCATATTTATTCACTTATATACCTTATGGGAAAATGTCATGAAAACTGTAAAATGTGCTGTTATAAAGTTAAATTGTATAAAAACAGAACTTATTACTTATTGCTTATTATCTTTAAATATTTAATAGTTTAATCTTCTTTATTATTATTTTTTTAAAATTTCAATATATATATGAACCAACACTGTGACCACAGGGGGGCAGCATAGAGCCAGAGAGTGTTAGTGTAGCTGTTCAGCCCTACAGTAAGAAACAAGAAGACTGATGAAGGAAAAGCTTCTTCCACTGGTGTAACACACAGGTTTGTATGAAGTCACACTAACTAACCAGCAGTAACCCACATTTGATCAAAGCAGGGGCAGAACTTTAATAACAGGTTATAATGTATCATCACAGTTGTTGTCAATCCAAACACACTTTCTGATTGTTGCTGTTTATTGTAAAAGAACAACACACTTGGAGTACAGAGTGTGTATGGAGAGTATGTGCGCTGCATTTATTTGTGTGTGTCTCTATGATAGGTGAGTATTTGTATCTGTGTACATGAGGGTAGGAATGCATGTTTGTGTCTTCTTAGAAGCTTGGAAAGAAAAGCGTCTGGACTTCTTTAAGTTGCTTGAAGACGTTTTCACCTGTTCTCTCTGTTGAAAATGTGAACATTGGCATCCTCGAAGGAGTGTCCTTTAGATGCAGATGGACAGAGTCTTGTCCCGTGGAGGTGGCTCTTGTGTCTGTTTGTCTATGTCTGTCAGGTCAGGTATTAAACTTCACCTCTCTCAGTACATGTTGCTCCCCTGTGGTTTCTCCACTGGCTGCTGGCTGAGCCCCGCGCCTATGACTCTACTCAGCTCATTTCTACAGTGGGATGCAAACTTTTGGGCAACCTTGTTAATAGTCATTATTTTCCTGTATAAATCGTGGTTGTTACAATAAAAAATGTCAGTTAAATATATCATATAGGAGACACACACAGTGATATTTGAGAAGTGAAATGAAGTTTATTGGATTTACAGAAAGTGTCCGATAATTGTTTAAACAAAATCAGGCAGGTGCATAAATGTGGGCACCACAAAAAAAGAAATGAAATCGATATTTAGTAGATCCGCCTTCTGCAGCCTCTAAACGCTTCCTGTAGGTCCCGATGAGACTCTGGATTGCGGTTGAAGGTATTTTGGATCATTCCTCTTTACAGAACATCTCTAGTTCATTCAGGTTTGATGGCTTCTGAGCATGGACAGCTCTCCTTAACTCACACCACAGGTTTTCAAGGTTTTCAGGTCTGGGGACTGAGATGAACGTTCCAGAACGTTGTTCCTCTGCATGAAAGCTTTAGTGGATTTTTGAGCAGTGTTTCGGGTCGTTGTCTTGTTGAAAGATCCAGCCCCAGCGCAGCTTCAGCTTTGTCACGGCTTTACAAGTAACGGCGTTACCAACGGTGTTACTTTTTTCAGTAACGAGTAATCTAACTAATTACTATTCCTATTGTTACAACGCCGTTACAGTTACTAACAAGAAAATGTGGTCCGTTACTATTTTTCAACAAACAGACGGCTGAAGCTGTGTTCAGCTTACCGCATCTTATAATTATACCCTGGACCCCAGAGGGTTAAACATTTTTTTAAAGTAATGCAGTAGTTACTTTTCAAGTAATTAATTACTTTTAGAATATTGTAAGTCAGTTACTAACTCAGTTACTTTTTTGAAGAAGTAACTAGTAACCATAATTAATTACTTTTTCAAAGTAGCTTGCCCAACACTGGTAATGACATGTTCCTTAATAGAGCTGCTCAGTCAGTATTAAGACTTTTTGGGATACACGAGTTTTATTCGCCACAATGAGTCCAGGACAGGTATTATATGTTTTTGGTAGAATGCCTCTGAGTGATTATAGAAATCAGTTGAAATCCTTTATGCATTCTTGGTGCATGCAGAGGTGCCTCTAAGTTAGGCAGATAACTGGTTGGTGCCCAAAGGCAATAGCACCAGCAGGGGGGCCCTTAGGACTGACAAACCAGACACAGCAGCAATGTACAAAGTTTGCAGTGACAGTTAGAGACATGACCTTACTAAGGGGCCCCAGCTGTCTCCATTCAGTCGTACTGCAAGGGTCATTTATGAATCATTCTACACAAACATAAGCACTGATGCCAGCCAGTGAAAACTAAGGTGAGACAGACCCTCGGGCAGATATTCTGTTGGACACATGTACCAGAACAAATACAGCATCCCACGTTATCTTTCTCTGTCTTACACACTTGCTATAAATGCTTAAACTGCTGCCACTGTCATTATTGAAACCTGCTGCTGAAATCAAATTTAGAATGAGACAACACATTTTAACAGTAAACCATGAATTAAGAGACAAGTCAGCTTATTTTGCCTCATGTTTCCTAATGTCCTTCATCCTGAATCCTTCCATAGCTGCTGTGTCAGAGCTTCACCAGGCGAGGTCTCCACAGCATTGGTGTTGTGTAGTGATGTTTCGGTGCTTACCTCAAAACACACACAGATCACAGATGAACATCCTCCCCACTCCGCCACCCAGCAAAACATGCAGTGTCTACCTTCTTTAATATATATGTTTGTGTATGAGTTCTTGGTATTTTTGTTCCTGGTGAGTCTCTGGGACTGTACTCAGAGCCTTAGGATAAGTTCAAAACTTGAAGGATTTGAGGAGTCTTTCTTCAGGTAAAAGACAAAATGCAGTACACACAGTATGACATTGACCCTTAGACAAGTGCTTGCTAAGACTAATGCTATTCTGACACTTTCACCTGAGAAAAAGTGACCCAGCAGACAGAAGTAGACAACACATCAGTACAACAGTGCAATTAGAATGATTCCACAACTCAACCGAAAGCTCTTGAATCCAGTCCAGATTTTCCATCTGCCTAATTTCAGTCAATTTACCAATTACTCTGAAAATAGGGTCCTAGAAATTACAGCAAAAAAAAGGAGCATGTTAGATCACTGGGATTCAGTACAGTACAAATGCCTTATTGTTGTGACCTTAAATAGTTAAAGCCATGAGTATGTTATTTACCACGTGTGGGACCTCGGTGCTAATGATTAACAGATTTTAATCAGTGTGGTGTGGTTTGAATAAAGTTGGCAAAATGTTGCTGGAAAGTTCTGTTTTCTTTTTTTTTTTCCTTCAAGAGGTAATAAAGAGCAAGGTAGGGACTGACGAGGATGCTACTCTTCAGTCTTTGGTATGCAGTGATGAGACCATCACACTGCTGATGCCTGAAGATCTGGACAATGAGTGCCAAGCCCACCATGACTGAGTGGAGCTCGGAGACCAAGAGAAAACTGGCAGAGAGCCATTGAGCAAGAGAAAAGCCATGCAGAACATTGACAACTCAGGTGAGCTTATAGGGAAGAAGATTTAAGTGTGAATCTGTTTTTCCCCTGTGAATATCACTGGAAGCAGTGATATTCTGATGCAAAAGGATGCAGGAAAATGTTCTGTATTCCTAATGTTGGACCTCACATCAGCCTTTGCAGCCCTTACATTCTAATGAATGCTCTTGGTTCTCTTTCAACATTTGTAAAATCGTCTATCAGCAACCTCGGGGTAACCTTTGATTCTGCTCTTACTTTGGATGTTCACGTCAAATCTCTGGTTCGGTCCTGCTTCTATCATTTAAGAAACATTTCTAAATTGAGCCCTATAGTATCTCATACTGAACTCATACTGTGACACTGTTGCTTATACAGCTGCAGTGGCTCCCCGTTGAATTCACAGTCCATTTTAAGATACTAGTTCTGACCTCCAAAGCTCTTCAAGCACAAGCACCAGCCTACATCACTGAACTTTTACAGTGCTATGTCCCTAGGAGGTCCCTGAGGTAATGCAATCAGGGCTTGCTTGTTATTGAGCACACAAGGCTGAGAACTAAGGGAGACGCAGCTTTTGCCACTGTGGCTGCCAGACTGTGGACTCAGTGGTCACTTTTTTAAAAAAACAACTAAAACACATCTTTTTAGAATTACATTTTGTTAACTTTTGTCTGCTTTTGTTTTATACTTGTGAAGCACTTTGTGATCTTTTTATATAGAAATGTGCTATATAAATATAAAATTTTACTTACTTACTTACAGTAAAATACGGAGAGTGTCCTAAACGGCCAGAAGAGGGAACGATGTGACACCAAGGGTGAAGAATTAGTCTGACAGACAGCTCACCCAAACAGAGAAAAACATCCTTGCTAAAGGCTTGAATTTTGTTGTCACGCTAAGACAAATCCCGCTAGTAGAGCTGATCACAGCCACAGAAACAGCAATTTGAAACAACAATATTGCAGAAGTGGAAGCAGAGCAACTACGAACACAAGTTTCGTCTCAGCAATGCAAAGCCCCCAGCATCCAACATCACCATGGAGGAGAGGAAGGTAATGACAATAACATTATCATCCTTCCGGCAGACAAGGGTAGGTGCACAGCTTTGCTAAACCAGAAAGACTATCATGAGAAAATTTTGTCACTACTCAGTGACGAAAATACTTATGAGCCCGTCAAACAAGACCCAGGAAGTGGCTGCTGGAAGAGGGTGATGTCTGAAGCAGTTAGAACAAGACAAGCCTATTGACCAGACCTCATACCACAGGCTGTACCCAGGGTATGGGTAGACTAGACAGACTAGACACTGAACTAAACCAACAGGGAAAACGAGTGCACCAAAACAAAACCTAAGAACTAAACCCTTAACCAGAATAATCTGAAACATGGAAAATAATATTCAAAACAGGATAACTAAAGAATCAGAACATAGACCATCGTATAGATAAATACCAAAAATACAAGAGACAAAAATGCTGGGTCAAAATGACCCAGAACCGTGACACATCGTCGCTCTTAAATGACGAGTTTAAAGGTAGGTGAATTAATTTACAGTGCTGTGGAAAAAGCATTTGGCTCCCTCCTGATTTCTCAGTTTTATCCATATCCTGCAAAGCACAGTGGGTAAAATTCCTCCACAGTGATGAGAGACTCACTGCCAGTTAGCACTAATGGTTGATTGCCAATGGTTGCACTCCAGTTATCAGGTTTGGAGGAGGATTACTTTTCACACCAGTTAGGTTTGGATAACCTTTTCCCCTAGTAAATGAAATCATAATTTAAAAGCCGCACTTTGGTCCAAATTTTATGCAAATGATTTTCCTAAATGCAAAACACAGTCAGCATAATTTTCGAGTCATCAACCATTTGAGTATATTTCAAACGTAACTGTACAAAACTGCCAATGAAACCAGTGTTTTTCAAAAATAAAAAACTTAAAATGCACTGTTCCAGATTATTACGCACACAGAGTATCAAAAAATTTTATAGGTTGAAAATGGTCATTTGTTGAATTTGCAGCATTAGTAGATCAATTTTACTGAAATCAAAAGCTATTTCAATCAAAAATATCTCAACAGGTCAAGTTACACATTAACACAGGAGCCCTTATTTGATATCAGCTTTACAATTCTTGCATCCATGGAACTTGTGAGATTTTGGAGAGTTTCTGCTTGAATGTCTTTGCAGGATGTCAGAATAGCCTCCGAGCTGCTGTTTGGATGCAAACTGCCCCACCCTCATATTTTTTGCTTGAGGATGCTCCAAAGGTTGTCAATAGGATTTTAAGTCTTCTCTTTCTACCATGGAAGAAAGTGGTCAGTCACTCCACATACTTTGCAGAGGTCATTTTCACATCTTCAGGGACCCTAAAGGGCCGATCAGTTCTCTCCCGTGATTCCGGCTCAAAACATGACTCCACCACCTCCTTCTTTAGTAGTTTTTCCTTTAATTGGGCTCAGCTGGCAAACTAATGATCATAGCTGTCTGAGATTGATTTCAGTGATGCAAAGAGCCCTGAGACACAATTCAATCCATGGGTTCAATTGAAAAAAGACTTATTTAATCTTTATGACACATAAACACAGTTTGCATAATAATTTGGAACGCTGTGTAATTACGTGGCTTATCTTTATCTAATATTAAAATTGGTTTGATTTCATATAGGTGACAAATATGGAAGAATATAGCAATCTGATCTTATTTGTAGACTCCCACTCCATTTTGTGTTGATTCAGTATTAAATGAATGTGGATGTAAGACAGTTCACTGATGAACAGTAGAGAACAGCAAACCTCCAGCTCTGCGCCCAGTCTGAAGGATGAAGAGGAGGGGCTGAAGCAGAAAACCTGCGCATGAATAGCAGACACTGTGTCCAGTTAGTCCTGCTACAAGCCCTCACAACACCCAAACTCAAGAAGATAAGGGAAAGAGATCTGAGCAGCACTTCAGACATTACCGCTACTGCTGACGAAGACAAACATGTCCAGAAAAGCTGTGCTGGGTTTGATTCTTCTTTGTCTGTTTCTCGTCTTCTTCTTCTCTTCTTTTTCACCATCATCTTCTAAAGGTGAGTTTAATGAGTAAGATGTAAATCAGTTCTTTTGGATGTATGTCCAATGTCAAAGTTATACATGTAAATACAGAGAAGTGTATTTCTGTTAGTCTGTGTTATGTTAGATACTTCGTCTCCTGCACTGTAAGCTTAGTGTCTGAATTGTGAGCGACTGGTGTCGTCGTAGTTATGAATTGAACAGGTGGAGGACAGACAGGTGTTAAGTTAGGGTGTGTGTCATGAGAGGAATCCATCAGGATTCCCCACAACAAAAATAGCTAAACAGCAGAACCTCCATCTGAATTTAGCGAAGAAGAGAAAGCTGAATAATTTTAAATTTGTAGCACAATGTTTATCTCATTCATCACAATCTCACTGGTCCAAGATCAGTGTTCCTTAATAGGCACTGAAGTTGGAATCATCCAGTAACAAACTATACATCTGATTTTTAAATATAAATATTCAACTGACAGCAGCTAAAATTGAAAAATATCAAAAGAGGTGAGACACACTTGTGGTCTGTGATGGTGCTCGTAGTAAGACTAACATAAGTGATTTTCAGACTTGCTGGCTCATTCCATCTCAGTTCATTGCATACATCTCTCCCAATTATCCCAGATGCTCCTGAAAAAAAATAAGGCAAACGTAAACTTGCTAAATTTTAGTTCCTTGCTCTAATAATTTTTTGTTTAAGTCAGTCAAATTTGTATAAGTAGGTATGAGTGTTTTTAAACATGTTGCTTGTAATTTGAGGCTATTTTAAGTCTTTCATTTAACAAAAAAAAGGAAATAAAGGTAAAATCTTCAATTTATTGGGGCAAATCTCTGGTACCATGGCTTTATGAATATGGACTCTCAGAGGTGAAGCTCACATGAAATTATGGATAATTGAAATTCCAAAAATAATTGGATGTCCCACCTTTGACAGCTGATTTGAAAGACTGTAGAAATCACAGCGATGCAGGTAGAGGTCAGATATTTTTCCATGTATAAGGCATAAACTATTGTTTTAAATTGCAATAATTAAGCTAATGGTTTCACAGATACTAAAGAACATAACCAAAAACAAAAATCCAACTTCAGCCTGAAATTCAAGTCATAGCTAGTTTCTGTTAATATAAAATGTTGTACGTTCTCATTGTCTGAAAATTCATTTTTAATACAGCGGTCCCTCGTTTATCGCGGGAGTTACGTTCTAAAAATAACCTGCGAAAGATGAAATCAGCAAAGTAGTGAACTTTATTTCTTACAATTATTATAGATGTTTTAAGGCTGTAAAACCCCTCACTACACACTTTATACACTTTTCACAAACAGGCATGAACATTTTCACACTTTTCTCTCTTGTTTAAACTCTCAAAGATCAAACTTACGTAGACAAATAAGTCCAGTATTATAGAATGAAACTAAAGATCAAACCCTGTTTTTAGGTCCAGAACATGGAAACAGAGCAGCTGCAAGAGAGTTCAACACTAATGAATCATTAACGAATCAATGGTACAGAAGTAGAGGAAGCAAGAAGAATGAGTTGAGTAAAGTTTGACTCATCTGACTGTTTGGTTTCACTTAATGCGCCTCATAATCCTTTGACGTCGACACTATTGTGTTATTTTCTTCTGCTAGTGAACATTTATGTAAATTTGACAAGCTGAACACATTCGGTGCAGTACAGGAGACACGACACGAGATTGACTGAAAATGGTCTACAGCCAATCAGAACACAAAAAAAAAATCTTTGAGATCTATTATTGTTTTACAAAACTGTTTTAAAATAAAAATGCTGCTTGATCTCACTTTAAACATGTGATCATATTTCAACATGAAATGATGAAACACCGTCAGCCTGCAGACTCAATTCAAAACCTCACTTTAACCCCCAAAGACCCAAACTCTTCCATGGGGTGCATTTTTAGTCACAATTGAGTAACGATGCGCAAAACTCTTTATTTGGTGTACAAAAAATGAGAAACAACAATTTTGTCCCTTTGAGCAATATGGCTCATTTGAAAGAGCAACATTTAGTATTGTGGTGATGTCCTATGAGGTTAAACTATATTTAGTCCAATTTTTAAAGTTTAGAAAAGTCATTTTGAACCCACCTTCACTCGAAATTGTCCATACTTTTAACTACTGATCGTTATGTAATTAGTAGTCTGTCTAAACCTCCATATGTGATTTTATTTTTAGTGCAGTCCAGCTCAGCTTCCAGGTTCAGGTAACTCTAATGGTACCGTAGATGTGGTGTGAAGTGGGTGACTCATCCACTCTGAGATGCATCATGTAGGGTCTAAAAGGAACTTGAGCTGTTGACAGGAGGCTGCAGGAATGAAGACATTTTAAGACCTTGTTGTTCTGCATACATCAATAAAGTGCCATAGGTGCACGTGTATATGTGGCATGGAAATATGTATATGAGCAAATTATCAACATTGACATCACGACATCAGTACTTCTACTTTGTAACTGTGATACTGAGCAGATTGTGTAAAAACTCAGTTTCTGTTTGAGGAAGGGAGACAAGTTTTCCAGCGTGACATCATCTCATACACGATTCTTACGCTGTGAAAGGCTTAAGTTGTTATTTGTCTTCTATTTGTGGGCAGTTGATTTTCTAAAAGTTTCTCCTCATGTGATTTTCAATAATATTATTCATATTTAGCACACACTGGATTCTGGTTTGTTTGGCATCACAGACGCTTTAAATCCAACCTTTCTGTTCTGTGTTGTTTCTTCTGTCTTTCAGAAATAACAACCATCAGAGCTACGGTCGGACAGGATGTCGTTCTGCCGTGTCACGTTTCAAAAGATAGCTCCATCGCAGGCGTCGTGTGGACCCACACTGACACGAAAACACATTATGTTTTTGTGTACTACAGCAATAGCTCTGAAATAATCAGTCAGCAGGAAGAAGTACTGAACTGGATAAGCATAGAGAGAGAGAAGACGGATGGCGATTATTTTGTTTTCTGGCAACACAGGGAGTAACAAACAAATGGCTGTGAGCCATTTTGAAGATTGTCATCAAGCTGACAATGAATCCAATGGGTGAGTTTGTAGAAGAACAGAAGTTTCCGGAGCCTGTACTGGAAAACAAGTTCGCCAATCCAGGGCTTGTTTTCTTTTTTTGAAGGGAGGTCTTGTCAGGACCCTTCCTGAATACTGGGTGGAAATCGATCTTGCGACTCCGTCCAAAGGTGTGCAGTCTTAGCACTAAATTATCCAACAACACCAGATTATCATTTCCTCATCTGGCTTCACATTGAAGTAGTTTTCTAATCAGTAGGGCAATGCTAGCTTTATTAATCTATTAATTAATCTGCTTTGACCAATCAGAAATGTGGCCCGTCTAGTGTCAGCAGAGTGACTGATTTTACAAACAGGCTGAAAGCAAAAAAGCAGATGTACTCAGATATATGTCAGATTTTCTAAACAAAAGCCCAAAGTTAGCCCAGAAATGTGTTAGGATGTCCTACAATGCTGACTGTTCAAGTTAACAGACTTTTGCAGAATACGTTTCAAGGCTGTTCCTGACAACTAATTTAGACCATATCTACCAGTCGGCCCTTTCATTATTCCTGTTTGGGTTCTTCCTGGCTTCCTTCCACAGTCCAAAGACTCGCTTGCTTTGTTAACTAGTGATTCTAAATCGGCTGTAAGCATAAATGTGAGAACGAATACGTTTGTGCTTCTATGTGCTGGCCTGTGATAGACTGGCAACCTGTCAAAAGTGTTCAAACCACTGCAAATATAAAGTGCGTTGCAGGGGGTTGGAAGTCTTTCCCCACGTAATTGTAAAGTTGAACCATACAGCTCCAGCTGCCCTGAAAGAACATCAACAAGCTTGTCCTCATTTTTTTGTCTATAACATCAGGATTGATCCCTGGAGTTGAAAAATGAAACTACGTGCTATAGATCCATTCTCATCCGCGTATCCTTTTTCTAATTTTCCGACTATCCTCTGTCAACCCTACGATATGTTTGTGTGGGAATATCACACACAGCAGTTAGTGTATTTCACCAGTTTCTGAAATACTGAAATGTACAAACTGCTGTTGCATTAAAGGACCAACAAGATCTAAAGGATGTTGCAGAAATTGTGATGCAGTTGTTCGAAGAACTGATTGATTAGTAACCCAATAAGAAGTGATCTGCTTTTCTAAAGCTGCGTCCACAATGGAAGTTATTCAGTCACTGCACATGCTTTGCACACACACATCCCGTACTTCATGTGTAGGTAACTCTCAAATGTATTTACTTCCTGGTCATGCATCAGTCAGCGATATACTACTGTGTTATTGGTAGTTGCTTCAATTACTCGTCCTCACAGTTGACAAAAGATTATCTCTGGACACACCCACTCAGAATTTCTACAGGTTACTTTGCTTGTACTCATTTGAAGTGGGCGTAGCTTAACCCTTAAAACCCAGAGTGGGCTCAGATCCAAGCCTTGTTTCGTAGTACAGGTGTCAGATTGTTTTTGTGAGAAAGAATCATGTGTTTGTAATTCGATATTTCTGTGTTGATGAGACTGTCTCTCTCTCTCGCCTCTCTTCTGTTTCTCACCTGCAGCTGAACCAACACATGATGGATCAAGAGCGTGTGCTCCACATGCATTGTTTCAGCCACTTGCTTTTACTCTTGGTGTCATTGCAGATGTTTTGAGATGGAAGGCTATCCATGGAGCTGGCTTACTGCGACTCCATGCATGGCCTGCCTGCGTACATGCTTGGTAAATCTTTTTGAACAGTGTCGTACTAGTGCTGGGTGGTATACCACTTGTAACTTTATTTGTGATGTTGAAATTTCAACATAGTATTGAATTGACAAAAAGACCACCATTGATGATAAAAAGGTTGACGAGTGTGTTTAAATTAACTCAAATGGATCTTGTGTACTTTTTCATATCTCAAATACGTTTTAACATATTGTTTTGAAAAGCGGTCCAACCCATTTTTCTCATACATTGAAATCTGAGGCAATGTCTGAACATGAATATTTCAAAGACTATGTAGAATAAAAGCCTAAGTTTTCACTGATCGTCCTTACAATCAAAGTAAATGAGAATCTGTCATGTGGGACATCACCTTATTTTCAAGTATAGTTAGTTAAAATATAAAGAACAAGTCTCGCATTTGCAAAGTTCCATATCTGAGCACACACTAATGACAAAAACAAATAAAACTATAATATGAAAAATACAACTATAATAATTTTAGCAGTCTGTGAGGAAATAGAATAACATTGGGTTGACTAGAAACTGCAGAATTTTGGGGGATTCGATTATCTACTGACATTTTTTGTTTGTTTTTGATAGAAATTGTTGCCTTTGGCTAACATGTTCATGTTCATAAAGTCTACATGCCATGCTGACTTAGGTAAATAGAAAAGTAGGCCCATTGCAGCTGAAGTCAGAAAAACTAATTAGCCACTCAACATAATGGCCCTTTTATACAGAGAAATAATAAAAATACTGTGATATACACTCTGGTTGTACCACTGAGCACTATATCTGTCACTGTGGGATTGTGAAAGCGTAATGTTTAAATGTTAGCTGTTCCTGTTTATTAAGCATTAAGGCAAATTTACTATATGGACCTCGACTCTGAAAAAATGTGACATCACTGGGTTGGTTGGTTGGCTGCTGCAAACAGACTTATATTAATTTATGCTAGCTAACTAGTAACTTAGTGAAAAACAATGAAAATGAAACTAAAAAGCAGTATCAGAGGATCACGTTTGTACTGACCGTGGCTGCAACAATGAGTCTTATGTTAAAAATCAAGAAGATTCAGTTTCACTCTCTGCTCTGAAGCAGTCGGTGCTTTTCATTGTTACCTGCACTGAAACAGGAAAATTCCCCAGTTAGCCATAATGCACAAGATTTTTGAGGATTTAAACACATATTTCTTAAACTCAGCTTCATAAACAGCCTTAAAAGATTTTTTGAGAAGAGCTCCATGGTGTAAATTAGCCTCGACACATGTAGTGTTTCATGTGAACTGTAGCATTGGAAATCTCTGATTTATGTGCAGCTGCTGAGCTTTGTGACAAAATACTCGTTTGTTCTTCTTAAGTAACAGGTAGCTTTGAAAATGAAATACTGAAGCAAAATTACTACTACACATCATGTGACTAATCCAGACAGTAAGTGTACCAGTGTTACTCTGTCCTGATGTTTTTTCTGAAAATGACTAAAAATAAATGCTTACAGCAATTTCTCATTTCAGTCTGTAGACAATCTGAGTGTGCTCTGATTGTATTTCATGTTAAAATGTGTTTACATGTTGAAATGTAGTCATTAAATGTTTAAATGTCAAATGTATTTATGTGTCAAAAAAGACAAAAATGAGTTGCACTGGATATAAAGTGTGTCTTTCTGTTTGACTGATATTTGGATCTTCTGATGATTAATTCGATGTAAAAATTAAATGCAACATTTAGTCAGATTCCAGGTCTGTCATCGCAGAAGTAAAATGTAATTTGTCTAAATGAGAAGCGAACAACCCTGAACAACCCTTTTTTCCCATCTTTTTAAAAATAAACATAAATAATATGTCCTCAGTCCACCGCATTGAAGTAGAGGCTCAGTCTTTACCTGTTTCTATGGTGAATCTATTTATGACGCCTTTCTTTAACTATCCATGGAAGCACTTAGTTTTGAGTGAATCAGGCCTAATCATCTTTCATAGAACTGAAAACTAAAAACATACAGCATGGAGAAACATTTCAGTCTTACAATTCAGTGATTTTTGAGCAGTGGTCTAAAATTCAAAGAGATCCATGTGTGTTCAACAACCATAATGTGCTGTCTGTTACAGCAATTACTGCACTAATCAAAAGTCTGGATTCATTTCTGTTTGCTGAAGTTTTAAAATCTTAAAGAAAATTGCTTTTAATCTTAAGATAATGCAGGAGTCCTGGCTCACATGTTGTTTTGATGTTAAACGTGTTGTTGTGACTTCTATGCATTGTTATTGTGATCTTGTCAACATGTTTAACTTACTGGGAATGTGATTATAGTTATGTATTAAAACATTTACTACAAGTGTACCTGTTTGTGTGTCACACCAAATTCTTTTCTGCAACTCAAACCTCCAACATGTGGACTGAAGTGTTGTCCAGAGGCTGCAGCGGCTGTTTGTCAAATGGTCAGTAACTGCCTCATTAAAATGATATACAAGACTTAATAAATGGGACCACAGACTGTCCATAAGAGATTGACAAAGCTCATGGTAAAGTGTCTTAAAACTGCACACCTGCCGCTCTCTGGTAGAAAGCACCATGCCCTCCCGTGTTTTAAATACACCTTAGAACAGCACGCAGCAACACCACATATGTCCGGGTGGAGAGAGGTATGGGGACTTCACACCCCTGTTCTCTGTTTGCAGTCAGGGGTGGGGGGCTGGGAGGAGGAGTTGGCTGTCTGCTTGGGGTCTGGGATGCTGGGCCTCCCTGCTGCTGCAGAGCTGGGGGTGGTCTGCTTGTCCCCAGACAGGGTGGATTGCCTGTCTGGGGATGATAGTACCTGGATAGTACCAGTACCCCTCATGTGGTATTGAGTATTTGGTGCACATGAGGGTGGGAATGCATGTTTGTGTCTGTGTGTGCCTGCTTGTCTATGTTTATGTGTCAGGTCAGGTCTTAGACTCCACCTCTCTGGGAAAATCTCAGGGCTCCCCAGGTGTGGGGGCCTATCTCCCCTCACCACACTCCCTGCTGGTGGCTGATGCCCTTGTCTATTGGTGCATTGGTGGTTCTCAGTGTCCGGGTCTGGGTGCTCAGCTATGTACTGGCTTACTCCCGGTGGCTGCTTGGCGGGGCCTCGGGCCACTTCCAGGGGCTGGGGGCACTTCGGGGTCCGGGGCCCTCGGTACACTCTGGCACAGCTGGCAGAGCCTGTGGGCACATCACCGCAGGCCCCTGTGGCTTTTCCACCATGGCTGCTGGGTGACCCCCCCTCACCAGCTGGAGCTTGCCTCAGCTCTTTCCAAGAGGGTGCCATGGCTGTCCCCCCCCCCCCAACATTTTGAATACAAGCACGCTCACGCACACAGGTGACACACACACCATCTTTTTAGGCTGCTGCCTCAGAGCATACGTACGCTGTCGGTCTTGCATGCTGCTCAGTAACATTCAATACTTATTATTAACTGTTACTTTTGGTTATCTCGGTTGTTGCTCTGTGGTTGTTGGTCTCCCTACTGTGTTGTTCTCTTTTTGTTTCTTTTCTTTTTTCCCTTCCAGCAGGTGATGCAGCAGATTCTTTTAGTGTCTTTAGTCACTTTACCTCCTCTGTTTTTCTTTCCCTCCCTTTCTTTCTTTCTCCTTTAACTTAAAATAAACTGAATAAATAATAATAAAGTGGGCCAATATGGCAAAGCCATAATGAGTGTTGGGAAGGTTACTTTTAAAATGTATTCCACTACAGATTACAGATTACGTGCCCCAAAATGTATTTTGTAATGTATTCCGTTACGTTGCTCAATGAGAGTAACGTATTCTGAATACATTGGATTACTTAATATATTATCATGCTTTTACAACTACATGAATGTACTATTGCTGTGCGATTTATTACTATTACTGAAGGCTACTCGCCGTACCAATACCTACTAGATTTCCAAATATTATAAAATGAGTAACAGTGGGGTGGATATTTTATCTGTTAATAATCATGTGGAACTGCACATGAGTATTTGCAGCTTGCAGGTTGTTAAAGCTATACATCAAGTTTAAATAGAGCATGTTAATACATGGGGATCCTGAAGGCTGCTCCAAAAATGATCAGATTATCTTTCAAATATTTGTTCAATTCAAATGAGTTCAAATTATATTTTTTTAGAAATCTACTACATCATGTATAATTTATTTTATGTCATGTGTAATTGATGACATAAAATAAATGTCATCAATTACAGTGTGATACATCCAGCTGTGATGCCATCACGTTCACTGCCGTTCCAATTGTAAAACGATCGTGCTGCGTTCTTGGGAGGTCCGGACTACCGTGTGAACTTCGGACTAGCGAAAACAGGAGTGCGGACTCCTGTATACACGAGTATTTAGAAAGAGCCTAACGGTGTGCAGTCTATGATCTAAACTCAGCTAACGCAAGTTAACAATGTTAGCTTGGTGATGAGTAGCCTTCATTAATAGTAATAAAAATCACACAGTAATAGTACATTGAAGATACTGAAGTTTTGACAATCCCATTTTTCTTATGAAATGGTGTCGGAATTTCCATTTCTGCCCATGCACTGCTGGCTCTGGGTCCATTGTGTAACTGACGCCACCAACATTAACAGGACTCGGCATGTAGGATGAAGGACCCAAATGCAGGATCCAGAAACGGAAAGTTAAAGTGCAGCTTTTAGTGCAGGAAAAACTCTTCATGAATACAAGGAAACAAAACAAGAAACTCAAAGCACTACCTAAGAAACTGGGGAAACTAGAACACTAAACTATGAACAGAGAACTGGAAACCTATCATAACACAGAGGTGAAGACACAGCATGGTGAGGATACAACGCAACACTGACAGAGGGGAACACAAGGCTTAAATACGCTGAGAGATAATGAGGGAATGAGACACAGGAGGATAACACAGCTGGGAGTAATCAAACATAATGAGACCAAGGGAAAGTAAAACTAGAAACACTGACATGAGACGGGGGACTGTCAAAGTAAAACAGGAAGTACAACACAGAGACGCGGACTTGAGACCGGACTGACCAGGGACACAGAGAGAACAAGGAGACAAGACATGAGATGACGGGGAACATGAAAAAGGAAAAATAACTGTGATGGCTGCACGTACAGCCACACAGTGGTAATATCCACCATGTTAGTGTAGAGCACATGTGTCAAAGTCAAGGCCCGCGGGCCGGATAGTCATTTTATATAGATATACTATTATTGTTACGCATGGCCAGGCGATATGAGGCGCTAATAATATACAAACTACAGATAATGCCATACCCATAATGCAGCGCTGCAGCCTCCTTGCTGAATGCTAGGCTAACTGGGAACATTCCCGCGTCAATCAAGTCAAACTTCTGTTATTGCGAAGCTAGCCGCTCACAATGGTGGAGAGAAAAGTTGATTCTGAAAGCAGAGCCTTTCAGCGCCAGTGGGTGCCTGAATATATGTTTACAGACATGCTGGTAACGCCGTGCGTCTTATTAGTGGAGCTAATGTGGCTGTAATGAAGGAATTTAATTTAAGACGACACTACGAGACAAAATGTCAGGATAAGCTGAAAAGTACAGACATGTATAGACAAGAAAAGTATAGACATGATGGACATTGACAGCAAAATCACAAAGTGAAGCTGTTGTGACAGCAAGTTTTATTGTAGCAGAGGAGCCAAATGACCCCGGTACCGCTCTGAAGAGCTGCAGGATGAAGCTGTGCGACGTCTTGTGTCCAGACAAAACGCAGATTTTGGCAAATGTGAGCCTGAGGAGAAATACGATTGCTGATCGGGTTTGTGAGATGGCCACTGATTTAAGAACACAGTTGTGTGAAAGAAGCAAAAACTTTATTGCATACTGTCTTGCTGTGGATGAAAGGACAGACATGATGGACACTGCACAGCTGGCCAGCTTCATCCGTGGAGAGGAAATATTGAACATCAAATCGATGCACGGGACAACGACAGGGAAAGACATTTTTGAAAACGTATGTGAAAGTGTAACGACATGAAAGAGTAAAGATGCAGGAGGAGAACTGTACCGGTGAGTTAACAGCACATCACTGCATCACACACCAGGAAACACTGTGTGGTAAAGTCCTAAAAATGGAGCATGTAATGATCACCGTAACGCAAACCGTAAATTTTATCTGAGCTAAAGGTTTAAATCACCGTCAGTTTCAGTCTTTTATGTGGGAAATAGATTCAGAGTTTGTCAACAATCCTCATCATACAGAGGTCTGTTGGCTGAGTTGGGATAAAAATTCTCAACAGAGTTTTTGAGCTCAGCAAGGAAACCTGTCAGTTCATGGACATATATGATGCGGTGAAGGCGTTTCAAGTGAAGCTGTCACAAATGCACCAGTGCAACCTGCCTCACTTTCCCTGTTGCCAAGTAATGTTGAACCAAGTCAGCAGACTTTGCTGAGCTGCACCTCTGCAGATTCAGATGGAGCTGCAGTGTAACGATGCACTCGGGGGAAAGTACGACACTGAACGGTCCGCATAGTTTATTAGCTCCACTCCTGCAGCAACGCCCAGCTCCGTCTGCATGCGGCTCCAACCTTGTGTTTGCTTTCATTTATTTTTTCTGGGGTTTTGGCAGCATGTTCATATTTCTAACTTGCATAATTTTGACAGGATATATTTTTATGAAGAGCAACATATTTAAAGTTGAAGTTTATTTGTTTTTTTAAGATTATTTAATCTGGAATAATATTCCTGTCTGTTTTTATTCATATTTATGTTTAAAAAACAGTTTTAGTGTGTTCAATAAATGTTTATCTTGTTTGGCCCACGACCTAAAGTGTGCCTTGAGTTTTGGCCCCCTGTGCAATTGAGTTTGACACCCCTGATGTAGAGGCTTGTACATTGCGCGTTTACACGTTGAAATGTAGTGATTAAATGTTTAATTGTCGATAGAAAATGACAAAAATCAGTTGCAGTGGATATAAAATGTGTCTTTTCTGTTTGACTGATATTTGGATCTTCAGTTGATTAATTCAATGTAAAAATTAAATGCAACATTTTTTTTGGATTCCAGGTTCGTCATCATAGAAGTAAAATTTAAGTTGCCTAAATGAGAAGTGAACAACCCTGAACAGAAAAACACCTTTTGTCTTCTTTTTTTTAAATAATTTTTTTTTAAGATAAATTATAAATAATAGTCCACAATGACGCACAGTCGTCAGACCACTACATTAAAGTAGAGGCTCAGTCTTTACCTGTTTCTATGGTGATTATATTTATGACGTATTTCTTTAACCCTTTAAGACCTACCATAGAACCACGTCCGCCAGAGCTTATCTTTACATTTTCACATGCTGTGGAGCCATTTTTGGGAGCATTTCAAGTTGCTATACATCAATACAACCATTATAGCCCAAATTTTAATAATATGTTTGCATTAAGTCCATAGTAACTACATGAATTGGAAAAAAGTGCAATAAACTACAAAATAATTGAGGTTTTTTTTTTTACATATATTTCTAGTTGGAGAAATTTATTTGGTTTATCCCTCAAAAGTGTAAATACAAAAATGTTGCACAAACAGTTTCCAACCACAGGAAATTTATTTTGAGTGTCTTCATAGTTTGAATTAGTTGTATAAAGTGCTTTGAGTGCTCAGAGTAGAAAAGTGCTATATAAGAACCAGACCATTAACATTACCTTGTTTTATTTTGCATTGTTGCCTTAAAGAAAGAACATATAGAGTTTAAATCCATCAACTGGCTGAGGCCTTTCTGTGTGCAGAGTGCTCTCCCCGTGTATATAGAATGTGGGGTCTTTCCGGATACTTGGGCTTCCTCCCACAGCCCAAAGACATGCAGTTAGTGGGGTTAGGATAACTGAATATTCTAAATTACCCATACACATGAATGTGCTTGTAAGTGATTTTCAGTCTGTGTCAGCCCTGCAATAGTATGGCGACCTGGTGTACTCTTGCCTCTCTCCCTATGACAGCTGGGATAACAAGGGCTAGAGTTCTTAAATTCCTCCACAAGCATTAGCTCACGTAATGAAGCCAAATCATTAGCCAAGCTTGCAAAGCACCACCTAGCAAAGAGTCAAGGTATGACTGGCCTTTTGACCTCTTCAAACCTCGGAAATGCTGCCTACAGGCTTCAGGTACAAGTTCATAAGCTTTTTGTAAACTAAACAGTCCTCTGTCAACAGACCAGAACAAGCTTCATGAGTCTTATCTGTCAACGTACACAGCAACATTACACAATACACATCCTGAGGCCAGTGCAGCGAAGTCGCCATGCATTCAAATGCAATGAAGAAACTATGAACACTTGATTCAGAAAAAACTAGAACAAGGTGAATGTCATTGCCCACAAACAAGCTCCTAAACACCTGTGCACCAACAGGTGTAGGCCAAGAGCTCATCAGCTCTATCTGATGCAACGTGATAGCTGTTCCATCCTCCATTTCCTTCAGTTTCAGCTCCGTTCTGAACTGGAACTCCCTCTCTCTTTCCTCCTTCACCAACTGACGGCGTGCCAGACACATTCTAAGCTTTTCATCCATTTTAGAATTGGAGAAGGGTCAGCAAATACAGAAGCAGAGACAAACGTCAGTAGAGCTAGCAGGCTACAGTTGTCTTAACCCACCTAATTAAGGCACCACTACACCTCTCTGTCACAGGCTAGCCAACAATTAAACAGCTTAATGCTTAACCGAACACAACATCTTTCGTTGACTGACTTACCTGTTGTGCCATTCTCCAAAGTTGATTCTGTTCATCTGGACGTAGCATTTTCAGTGACGTTTTGTCACTCATCCAAGTGACTTCTTCAGTCCGACTGTCTTTGCACTGCCTTCCAGGGAGTGGAGAGGTCCTATGGTGTGGTTGTGACCTTTTTTTGTTCTTATTGAAAAAGCGCCATTGCCATCTCTTTGTGTTAAACTGCTAATTAAAAAAACCTATTATTTACCATGCTGCTCTGTTTGGTGTCCTTCTCTTTTATTCCCTGCTCCCCACATCTTCCCCTAGACCTTATTTGTGGGTATGTATCAGCATTCATTAAAATGTAACTCTTACGTCAAGTTAAACCTAAATCCCAAGTATTTCAAAACAATTCAGCAAAATTTTCCTGACTTATCTGATGGCAGTTGTTAATTTTTTTTTAATTCCACATAAAATTATTCTGAGCTGAGTCTCTTTAATTTAACTTTATTTTATTTATATAGTGCCAAATCAAGTGAGTTCATATAATGAAATATTATTCCCATCCATCCTCTTTCTCTTATCCTTGTCAGGGTCACGGGTGGGGGGGCTATCCCAGCTGTCTTAGGGCGAGAAGCAGGGTACATCCTGGACAGGCCACAGAGCTAACACATAGAGACAGATAACCAATCACAATCACACCTATGGGAAATTTAGAGTTTCCAGTTAACCTAACCCTACTAACTGCATGTCTTGTGGGAGTAAGCCGGAGTGAACCCACGCAAACACAGGGAGAACTGAACTCTTGCTGTGAGGCAACAGTGCTAACCACCATGCCACTGTGCTGCCCTGCTTATTTCATTTCAGACAATTTAGTCCAAAACATTAATAAAGTATTTTGAGTATTTTGAACTCAATAGTCATCAAAGATCAATGGTCAAAGGTACAGGATGTGACACTATTTGCCAGCTATATGTCAATATTTAATGCAGCAACAGAGATCGGTCTTCACAGCCAAAAAAGCAAATAACTTCACAAAATACATACAGCTCTGAATGCTATCGTGTGTAGGCACAATAGACATCTTTGATAAGCAAAACAAAATGTAAATGTGGAAATCACAATTAACCTCCTAAGACCTGAACTCTTCCACAGCAACATTTTTCATTTCTCTTTGATATTTGGGCTGATTGGGGCCCGATAAATGTAAAAACAAAGAATTACCAGTTTTGTTTTTATGAAAAATCAGAGCCACATATGAAGATATTCATTTAAAATTTTGATAGAACAGTAGCAGTATAATGTCCTTGTAACTGGATATCAGGCCCTTGAAGAGTAAAATTGAGTATTTTGGTCTAAATAACCCAAAATGTCTTGTCCACATATGTGGACGCCAGGTCCTAGGAGGTTAAAGTTATAAATAAAAAGTCAATAATTCTGCATTCTTCATTTTCCATGGACATAATGACCTAAGTTTGTTTCTTATGAGACATGAAAATTTCAGAGATACACACATGGAGAGGCTTTCTGTAACCATAGTTACTCTCTCAAGTGCCAGTGAATGGGCTGTCTGTAGCTCCGGGAGCAGAAAAGGAAAGGACAATGCTGCTCTTAAACCCTGAGTGTGCCCTGAGCAACATGCATGCTTTCATGTTTACAGCATAATAGATTTGTGGCCATTTCTCACTATCCTGTGCTATCTGAAGAGCCTAATTTAAACAATGAGTTTGATTTGAAGTTATATGAGGAAAAGGAGAGTGTAACCATCTCATGTCCTCTCCTGCAGCAGCAGCAAGACAAAACTCCTTCTCCTCCTCATCTCCCCTTGTTTTACTTCTTGCCTTTTTCACTTTTTCTTTTAAACAAAGCATAACACCATTGTTGAAATCCTTAATTTATTTAGCCACCACCAGATCAACCTGTTTTGCAACACAGGCCACTCATTAGATTTGACCCTGGGACCTGACAAACTGATGCGAAAATGTGGTTGCCCAGTAATAAATAAAAACAATAATTCTTTGAACACTGGGGGATATTAAAAAAACATCCAGGAGTATAATTCTTTCAAAATCGATGTATATATATATATATATATATATATATATATATATTATATATTATATTAAGGGGTGCAACGATACACAAAATTCACGGTTCGGTTCGGTTGATACTTTGGTGTCACGGTTCGATATTTTTTCGATACAAAAAAATGTTCATGCCTTTTTAATTTGTCATTTATTAAAATTATAAATATATATTTTAACTCAAAAGTACAGTTTTTAAATTGTAATGTTGCTGAAACAACAAAGTAATAAAAAATAAATCTATCTGATGGAGAAATCACTCATCTTTGGAAAAGAGAGTTTATTACAGAGAAATGGCTCTTTCAAAATAAAAGCTATACTATACGCTTCTTCTGGGCTATATTCTCAGCAGCATATTAAACATATCAGGTCCCCATAAGGAGAATCCTGTGCTAACGGCTGTCTAAATGACTCGGGTAAAGTTTGTAGCATGCGTGCTTGTTGTTTTTGTCTGCTTCCACTTGTCTTTGCACTAGGATGATGTCGGAGTAAATGTGCAGTCATAATCTCGTTAAAATTACATTAACACCATAACGCGGCAAATCTCCGTTAACGAGTTACCTCGGATTGCCCCGTGCGTAGGGCTGGACGAGCTCAACACGTTAACGAGCTAACTGCGCTAACGCACTAGTTCCCACCATGTAATTGAGCATTGCGTGGCACATCCGACATACTGTTTTACTTTTGTCCATGACGCGCTTACCATCAGGGTCATACGTCACATGAAAACCAAGATAGTTCCAAACGCCAGATCTGAATGAGGGTGGGGGAGGTTCAATTTCGGGTAGCGTTGAGGCAGTTGCCATGTTGCAACGAGCTTAGCTTCTGTCTTGCTAGCTTTGC
>NW_024583329.1:32267-36795 GCF_018398535.1 Haplochromis burtoni
ATCTATATATAGATATATATATATAAAAACAAATAAACAAAAAATGAAGCACACTGAATGTCTGATATGGACTTGGTAATGTGTTAGCAAAAGATGCTAGTATTTATTTGACGGAAATGAAAAGTGTCAACCTACAGAGGACTGAATTCAAAGACATCTTGAAAATCAAACTCGGTAGTATAGCGCTGATCTGTTTCTTTACATGCCTGTCGTTAGGGCATGCTCCTAATAAGATGATGGAGTGTATCCTGTGGAATCTCTATCCAGATCTGCACCAGAGCATCATTGAGCACCTGGACAGTCTGAGGTGTAACCTGGCAATGTTGGATGGACCAAAACATAATGTCCCAGAGGTGTTCTGTTGGGTTTAGTTCAGGTGAACACGGGGCCCAGTGAATGGTATCAAATTCTTCATCCTCCAGGAGCTGCCTGCATACAGTACTTTTGTCACATGAAGCTGGCCATTGTTGTGCACCAGTAGAAACCCAAAACCCACTGCACAATTAGAAGGTCTTACAATGGCTCCAAGGATTTCATTCCCAAACCAAATGGCAGTCAGTTTTTTAGCCTGAGGTCTGTGCGCCTCTACACTGATAAGCCTCCTCATCACTTAACCACCACCATACTTGGCATGGTTATACAGGCAGCACAACATTCTCCATGCCTTATCCAGACCCTTTCTTGTCACATGTGCTCTGGGACAACCTGTTCTCATCTCTGAAAAACACAAGCCACCAGTGGTGGAGCTGCCAGTTCTGGTATTCTGTGGTAGTGAGCTAAGGTCAAACCAAATGCCACACTATTGAAAAAAACTGTCAGAAAAGATGAACAGTGGTCTCCACCTGAAAAACTATTCCTACGCCTGTCCTCAGGTGTGGTTCCTAAAACCTTTAATCATGCAACGGTGCAACCACTGATCAAAAAATTTGGATCAGATCCCACAATGTTGTCCAACTTTGGGCATTTTTTAAAGCTCTTTTCTTTCATAAATTCTAGAGAAACATTTCTTAACAGCCAATTTAAGTGTTGTTGATTTTTTTTACACCAAACTGATGTTTCAAAACTGATGAAGTAGTGCTCTACTCACACTGTATGCAGTGGTAGTGGGATGCTGCTGATATCAACTGAGGACATAGTCAGGCAGTGAAAGCAAAGCTTTGAGTACCTGTCTGGCATTAGATTGTGTTTGGATATGTTAAAAAGAATATTTAGGTAATACTGTGTCCTTTGCTATGCAAATATTGTGAAACAAGGTTTTGACTTATGCAGAAACAATTGTTCAGGAGAGAGAGAACTTATAAAGTAATACTACATTACTACAGCGGGTATGATCGGCCATTCTGAAGTTTATCCTTTGAGGGAGATTTTTTTCTTAGCTCCCTCCTTTGGTTACTCTTCCTTCCAGATATTGAAAGAGTACTATCTTCTATCTATCCATCTATTAGATGAAAGTAGTGTTGATTGACCCGAAGCTTCCACGGAAATAGAAGATGCCTGACCAGAGATCTTTGTTTCAAATTTGGATTCTAATCCACTTTAGAAAAAGTGCCACTGAGCGTGACCTGCATCCACCCTTTAAAAAACCTTTTGCAATTCTCATATTCAGAATTATTTTTATTGGTTTGACAAACACCATGGAAAGCATGGAAAACAAGTAATATTTTTTTCACAGATCCATTTGTTGGTATCATAGTGTCTTTTTTGTGTCCATTTCCCACCTTTACTGCAGCATTCTGCGTACTGGTACCAGGTCTTCTTAGAGTGCCCTGACTCCCAAAACCTGTAAGACAATAATATATGAGTTCCAGTTATTGAAGATAAGTCTATATGTAACAAATGAATGGGAATTGGTTAAGGAAACGCTAACCTATAACAATATAATATAATATAATAACTGAGTCAGTCAACCTGGTAGTCTGAGGAAGGCTGTTGCATGGTTACAGGGGTGCTACAGCCTCAAAAGCACCATCACCTTTGGCTTTAAAATCAGGGCAAGGGAAAGTTAGAAGGTCTTGTGCAGATTAGAAGCTCAGCTGAAAAAGCGGGGGCCTTTCAATGTTAATAACAGAATTTTAAAATGGACTTCATTTCACTGGAAGGGATGCAATGATATTTGTAACATGTGAGCACCAACTAGTTTTCATTAGCAGCCTGGCTGCTGTGTTCTAAACTAATCAGAGACGAGCTATGGAGGACTGAGTCATGCATGTGAAAAGTGAATTGCAACAATAAAGACGGGAGAAAAATAAAGTGCGTACTAAAATTTCATGATGATTGACTGACAGTGAAGGTTTAATTTTCATATCTGTTATTAACCTCTGTCTCTCTTCCACAGCATGTCTTTATCCTGTCTTCCTTCTCTCACCCCAACCAATCACAGCAGATGGCCCCGCCCCTCCCTGAGCCTGGTTCTGCTCGGAGGTTTCTTCCTGTTAAAAGGGAGTTTTTCCTTCCCACTGTCGCCAAAGTGCTTGCTCATAGGGGGTCATATGATTGTTGGGTTTTTCTCTGTATCTACTGTAAAAGCGCCTTGAGGCGACTTTTGTTGTGATTTGGCGCTATATAAATAAAATTGAATTGAATTGAATATTTCTCAGATCAAAGAAAACAGGACTCTGTAACCACAGAGTTTCAAAATTCAAGTGCTGATCAAATGTGATACCAAAGTTTTCAGCAGATGATTTGATGTCACTGGCGAGGGGGCCGATGTTTAATGATTAATGTCCTTAGAGAAACCGTCTGGTAACACATATAAAGAACACAGAACTGGTCCAAGTACTGATGCATCGGGTATGCCACATACTACCGATGCAGATGAGGACATTTATTATTTTATATGAGTTCTGAAGAATCTGTTTTATAAGTATGAAGATATCCATTTGAGAGCAATACCAGTGATGCCAACACAGTTTTGTTTTCTGCTAAGAAGAGAAGCATGATTTCTGCAGTAATCAAACATTCCTTAAAGGAAGTACATGCAATGAGAATATGCACAATGTAATTAGAAGTTCAACCACTAGGTGACAGTGTTTTATCAGAAAATATTAACATCTATATTTAGTGTGGCGGTAGAGCATACAGCCTGATCCGGCGGGGAGGTGTGGAAATCTTAATATGATAATTTACATCAGATCTGCAAACATAATCCCCCCCCCCCCCCCCCCCCCCCCCCCCCCCCCCAAAATGGCAGATTAGCTTGGGTAAAAGACCGAAAGTTGAGCAACATCTAGTCCTTTTACTGAATCTAGAAGGAAGTAATTCCTAATATAAGAAAGTATTTCCTTGTGCTTAGAAAGAGTGTGGTGGTGCAGTGGTTAGCACTGTTGTGTTTCTGCAAAAAAAAAGCCTTGTGTTCAGACTTCCTAGCTGAAGCATCTCTGTGCAGTTTGTAAACTAAGCTTACTGATAATTCCAAACAGACCACAGGTGAGCCTGTCTGTGTTGGTCCTTTTTAGAGGTGAACCCTGCAACACCACATAACAACTGATTACACGTATATTAGCAGAATACAGTGAATACAATGCACTGGATAGTGCAACATTAATCACGTGCAACATTATGCCCCCTGCTCTGACCGCCTGCTTTAATAGCTTGGCACTGTCAGCATTAACAGAGTGTATCTTTGTTTCAACTGTTTAAAATAATAACCAGCATCAGCATATATTCCTCTGCTTTATGGGCTATAATCCACTTTGATCTTTCATAGCTCCTGTGTGGTTTCACTTCCCAGGTGATTCATCCATTGTTTGCTGTCCACTTCACTTGAACACTTGTCTTTCTACATGAGGCAATCATCATAATTTCCTCTTCCTCTCCTGTTAGACTGTCAGACTGGAGACTGACTTGTTACGCCATTGTTCGGGAGAAAATGTTATTACACAAAAGTCCACTCCATACTCTGGAAAATACGATGAACCAATTACAAAAGTATAAGTTCCTACAGATCTTTCAGCTCTACATCCATGATGTGAATCTCTCCTTTCACCATATCACAGAAGTGCTTATTGAATTGAGATCTGGTGAATCTGAAGGCCATTCTAGTCCAGTGAACTCATTGTCAGTATCTCCCAAGCCAACCTCAGTCATCCCTTATCCTACACTTCATAAGGTATAGACAGCTAACTCTTGGTAAAATGCAGAAGGGTTGGAAAGGGGCACAACCTATTGTGAAAAAGTGATGGACAGAAATGGTCGGCAACCACACTGTTATGCTGTAGAATTTAAATAATGCTCGCTTGGTATTAAGAGGCCCAAAGTGTGTAAATAATATAATCCAACACACCATTAAACCCCCAGCACCAACCCAAACCTTTGATACAAGTCAGAATGAATCTACACTTTGTTCAATCCAACCTCTGACCTTATAATCTACATGTCACAGTATAAACTGAGACTCATCAGACCAGGCAGCATTTTTCAATCCTATAGGCCAGTTTTGGTGACTCAGTGTGAACTGTAGCCTCGGTTTCCTGTTCTTCAATCAATCAAAGCTTTATTCGTCACATGCAGGTTGCCCTGCAGTGAAATG
>NW_024583329.1:57739-62439 GCF_018398535.1 Haplochromis burtoni
GGACCCCCCCCCCCCCGACCTTACACATATAGCACAAACATTACATGGGGATACAGGTCGGAGATTGGTAGAATCAGAGAAAAAACATTGAAATGTACACTACAGTGGGGAAAGTACAAGAGGAAAAAAGAGACCCCTACTCATGCTGTGCTTCCATGGTAGGACAGCATGAGAACAGGAAACAAAAAAACTCCTTTGCACAAAAAAGCACATAAATGTCCACAGCACAACATTGTGAAGACATGACAAGCCACAGGGGTGGGTGGGGGGTGAGGAGTAATCCGAAAGAAACACAGCAGCCACCCTGCACAGCGCTATCCATTCCAGCGCGGCACACAGACCCGCCGTGTTCCCTCGCCGGAAACAAGCATCGAAGGCGTTGGAAAGGGAGGGGGGATGAGTGAGTGCCTATCAGTGTAAGTGTATGTGTGTGCGTGTCCATAGTTCAGCGGAGACAGTGTCCTTCGCTCTATCAGGCTAAGTAAACAGTCTGCCAGCCAACCCAGGTGGCCTTCATGGGACGGGAAGAATAGTCATCACACAGTCGTTATCAGGGAGTTGTTTTGGTGGGCTCCAGCCTTGGGCCTAGCAGCTGGCGCCGTGGTGTCCAAATGTTGAATATTGTTGATTTCTCCTTTGTGAGCAGCTCGAATTTAGCCCTCTGACACTGGTCCCTCGATCTCCCGTTGGAGAGCCGCGAGCCTCCCCATGATGGTATCAAACTTCTGTTCCATGGTGTTGTCAGTCTTTTGATTCTGAGACCTACATGCATGTTGAGTTTCTGCAGTGAGTCGCTTTTCTGTTTCCGCGATGTTTTCCAACTGTCGCTCAAGGGTCTCATTTTGAGCAGGCCTCTCTCTGATGTTTCCCCTCATACGCTCAATGGTGTTGTTTTGAGCCTTCACAGCAGCTGCAAGCGTCTCCAAGGTGTTGACCATATTACGTTCGTTGTGAGAGGTCGCGCCTCGTCCATCTTCGATTCCAGCGGGCAGCCTTGGGGGGGTTTGAACAGCCGGTTCCGCTCTCTTATTTCTCTGATAAACCAGGGCTAAGCCAACCTCCGATCAGCATGAACCCTGTTATCATGGTTCCGAATAGGATAGATATCTCATCAATACATAAATTCAGTAATCCTGGCCTCCAGAGCTGCAAATATGCTACATTTGTTACAGATATCATTACTGCTAAAGGAGGCCGAGGAGTAACTAAACATCTGACACAATGAGCAAGAAAGTGCAGGAGGGACAGGTGAAGTAGCCATGGTGCTAACGAGTTGGCTACGAGCTAAGCTAAGCTAGCGAAACAGTAAAGACACAGTGAGTGAATACTTTGGCTATAAGTTATGTAATGAGTACACAGAAAGTGTCCTCCGGATGAAGCACATGAAGATTATACTATGAAAAAAGAATGTATTTAAAAGTTTTTAATTAAATTGCTAAGCAGATAAGCTACTCAAAAACACCACTGTGTTTGAGCAGGAACAGGAAGTGATACTCTACCGCAGAGAGCGAACACCAAGTGACAGCGAAAAGGTCTGAGGAATGAGACAGAAACTCTTTGGAAAGCCCAGGTGGATGATAGGTGATCATTTATAAGACTGTTTTTTGAGTTTTCAAGCAAGGATGGACAAGGCTAAGCATCAGGCTTTCAAATTAATTAAAAGTCTGTCTTTGTCTCACATTGATTAGAAAGGCGTCAGTTTAACAGCAGTTAACAAGCATGTCTTTGGATTGTGAAAGGAAGCTGCAAAGAATCCACACGGGGGGGGATCATCAAAATTCCACACAGAATTTACTGTCTTAAATTTACCTTAAAAAAGGTAAAGGTCTTCAACTTCCTAAATACTGTTGTTACTATAGCAATGGGGGAGCCAGTATCTGGCAGCCTCCCAGGGTACTTTTTCCAACAACGGCTTTAGAGCTGTGAAGACTAGGTGTAGCTGTAATTTCCTTTTTCCCTTTGGGTTTATTTGGCCAGTAAGTCCTCGCTGTGGCTGGCTGTTAGTCCAGTGAGTGATAGTTCGCCGGTGATTCCTCTCGAATATTTATGCAGCCACCATATTCTGTAGTCATCAGCTGGCACATGAGTGTTCTCCAGCCTGCACAACCAGTTCTCCCTTCTGGCAGATTGCCTATGGGTTGAGGGTTCTAGCACTCAGTTGGACCTTGCTGCATCCTGATGCTGTCAGCCCTTTGAATAAGTTTCTCTTCAGCCTGCAGAGAGGCCTTCTGCAGCACCTGATATCCTGGCAGGAAGGGAACTCAGTTAGAGGCAGTTCTGGAGTTTTAGATGCACTTGCAAGAGAAAGGAGGGCGGTACACATTTAGAAAGCTTCCTGCCCTCTCCAGTTTGGTCCTGGAGAAGTCTGGCCAGCTCCCCAGTTTTGTCAGTTAGAAAGGAGTACACTAGGAGGGAGCAGCATGTTGTGGCTCAGTGCTACTGTGTTTGCGAAGACTCCTGTAATGCAGCAGTTTGCATCATCAGGCAGGGGGGCTAGGCTCCACTCCTCTGCAGGATGGCTCCCCCTGTGTCTTTGACTATAGGCACTTCATGTACCGAGGAAAGTCCAGGAGAATGGAGGTTCCATCCCAAGGTGGCCGAGCAATATAGTGCCACTGCGCTAGGTCGGAGGTTGATCTCACACACTGCTCTCTGTTCTTCCTGCTGCAGAGCAATTATTCTCCCCTTGGGTTGGGGTGCTTTTGTACACCCCTGGCCAAAACTCCCCTTTATGCCTTCCCTCTTTCTCTTGATCTTGGTAGCTCCTCTTTTGGCCCCACATGCGCTGGTTCCCATGATCCCGCTGCTTCTGGCCAGGACAACCTGGGATCTCCCTATTGGGAGGGACCTCCTGTCACAGGCAAGCGGGTTGCCATTCCACCCTTTCCTGCCAGGGCTCAAGCTGACGTCTGGCCCCTGGGAATAAGAGGCTCTCAAGAAGTGGGAGAGTCTACAGTTACCCTGCAGTGGAGTAATCTAGGCAGTTAGTCTGGCCCCTCAACACTCATTGGGACCAGTTCTTTCCTAATTGCCTGGTTTCTATTGGGCCCACTGGCTTGCAGTTTTCAGTAATCCTGGACCCCCAGTGCCTGATTGGGACATGGACTTGGTCCTTGGCGACCCTCAGTATCCTTGCTTTGAGTGAGCAAGGCGTACTTATCCTCACAGAATTGCCAGTAGGATTTGCGAGCTCCATGCATTTGTGCTGGAGACTCCGGACTCCGGTCTCTTCCCTCTACGTTCAACTACGATGTAGATGTGTTCCAGGCTGCTCTGTGCCCTTCTGTTTCTTCAGAATATATTGGGCGCATTCAGACCATTAAGAAGACAGACCAGCTTGTGTCTGCTTACCTGGGGTCTTGGGCAGACCCTTGTCTAGCCCAGGACTGTAAGAGGAGTAGAACACATGGGAATTGTCTCCACGGTCAGCCTGGGATCTTGCAGACTGACCACACTGGTTACTCCATTACTGTAGTCCTGGCAGCTTGCAGGACCTCCTTGAGCAAGGCTTTGGTCTTGCAGAGTTATAGCATCTGCTTCTTTGCATCGAACAGAGCCATGACCTGTTGTCTAGGGTATTGGGCTGCACCGTCTATTCTCGGGGGGTGTCTTAAATAGTTACCCCATACACATAGAATATGTAATGGAGTGGAGCAATAGTCTTGATGTAATAGAGAATGTATGGTTACTTTGTAACCTTGGTTTCTCTGAATGAGAGACTCAAGCTGTTCGGCGACACATTAGAATCAAACAATCACCAGTTTCATGTCTGCATAGCTGTTTTTTATACATAAGCTGTGGGTCGTGGCAAGGCTTGTTAGAATCTTAAAGTCTTCAAGTAGTATCCCGGGCCTCCTCCACACTGGGAACACCTCACCCAAGGTGTTCCCAGGAGGCATCCTTGTCAGATGCCAGAACCACCTCAGCTGGCTCCTTTCTCTGTGGAGGAGCAGCAGCTCTACTCTGAACCCATGCCAAATAGACGAACTCCTCACCCCATCTCTAATCGAGAGGCCACGTTCATCCACAATCTCATTCTTTTGGTGACTACCCAGAGCTTGTAACCATAGGTGAGAGCTTTGCTTTTACACTCAGCTCTCTATTCACCACGACGGACAAGTACAGTGTTCCGCATCACTGCAGCCACAGTACCACTCTTTTTGTCAATTTCCCACTACCTTCTCCCGTCACTTATGAACAAGACTCCAGGATACTTAAACTCCTATCCACTTAGGATAGGAGAAAATCAATGGGCACTCAACCCTTTTCCAGTTGAGGGCCATAGCCTCAGAATTTTAGATGCAGATTCTCATTCCCAGTGCTTCATTTAACTAAGTCATCTATAATAACTTTAATGGGATACATAGATATTTTACTTTTATATGAGCACATGACTAGCTGGATAAAAAGCTGGATTTCTTACAGCGTATGAAGACCCCAGACAGTGTCAGAAGATACATCACTCCCAGAGTAGCTGCAGCAGCCTTTAAACACTTCCTTGTGACATTTGCAGAAAGTGTTTGATTTTGTGCTCCTGTAGAAGAAAATATGAGTTTTAGTATATTTATTCTAACTGTGAGACATTGGTTACTTCCATCCATCCATCTTCATCCGCTTTATCCGAGGCCGGGTCGCGGGGGCAGCAGCCTAAGCAAAGAGGCCCAGACCTCCCTCTCCCCAGCCACCTCCTCCAGCTTATC
>NW_024583329.1:62464-74616 GCF_018398535.1 Haplochromis burtoni
AGAGATGGGTTGGTTGGAAATCACATGATAAGGTGGGGCCAGGTTTCACAATGACTCACCCGAAACTCTGGCTGATTGGGACCCACACCCAGTTTCACACCTTGGCTCAGGCGATTAGAGGATCATCAGGGGTCCTTTTGTCCCTCTGTGGGGGGATACTCCCACTAGGTTTATATCTGGGACTCTCCACCATTTGACCTTAGAACTGAAGAAGCTTTCGGATGAGAGGTGAAACGTCTTCAAGCAACTTAAAGAAGTCCAGACGCTTTTCTTTGCAAGCTCCTTTGACACTACCTCCGACTAACTAAACAAGAGAAAACTGTGCCCAACTGAAAAGGCGATCCACCCCTTCTTTCTCCTGGATTCACAAAGCAACACAGGGCATGTCACAGCCCCAGCCTGTTGGGGTAAAACCGAGGATGGATAATTGCCGTCCTCAGCCGCGGCGTCTTATACTCCGCCTCCAGAGCAGCAGTCAATCCTGTCACACCATCTTCGGGATCCACCACTCCTGGAGGCGCACCTGCACACTCACATTTACATGTCAGAACCCCAGCCCACGACGGCAGCCGTAACAACATTTAGAATCATCATTTGGCCTAACCCCACTAGCTGCTTGTCTTTGGACTATGGGAGCAAGACGGAGAACCTGGAGAGAACCCACAAAGATGCAAACTCCACACAGCCTTCAGAGCCTTCTTGTTGTCGGGCAATAGTGCTAACTACTACTCCACAGTATATGGCTTTTAGAACTACTAAAATACTGTCTTAAATTTTTTTAAATGTGGTTTTGTTCCGAATGCCCTTTTTGATACAACATCAAAAGGCATTTGTGTTTATTAGGTATTAGGTATTAGGTATTAGGTTTGTTTTATTGGCTGGAATTGCACTAGTGATCCTTTGTTTGCCTTACGGTAACTGCTATACCATGATGTGTCTTCTAACATGAAGAAATTAAAGAAATAAGAAATGAAAAATGAAAAAGTTACTTTGTAACACTGGTTTTCTGAGCGAGAGACGCTTCACTCGCTTGACTCCATTTCATATTCCATATGTATGAAGAATGCCCCCCTTATTAAGAGCATGTGAATACTTCTTTAAGACATTCTCGAGGTAGCCCGACCATGCTCGATAGCTTATGTATAAATTAGCTGTGTGTGAAACGGGTGATTTTCTGATCGTAATGCATCGCCGAGCACA
Source organism: Haplochromis burtoni (assembly GCF_018398535.1). NCBI lineage: Eukaryota > Metazoa > Chordata > Actinopteri > Cichliformes > Cichlidae > Haplochromis > Haplochromis burtoni. The sequence continues at coordinate 63,665 of NW_024583329.1, forward strand.
CTCAAAGCTGGAGTCTCTCACTCAGAGAAACCAAGGTTACAAATTAACCATTCATTCTCTATTACATCGAGAATACTCACATCGTAACATTTTCTATATGTATGGTGTAACTCTTTAAGACAATTCCCAAGAGGAGACAATGCAGTCCAATACCCTAGACAACAGGTCATGGCTCTATCCGATGCAAATAACAAGCCTAAGAAGCAGATGCTATCAGTCTGCAAGACCCAAGCCTGGGTGAAGGATGCCGCGGCTGCAATGTAAGGGAGTAACCACTGTGATCAGCCCACAAGACTAGGCAGACAGTGGAGAAAACACGCATGGGTTCTACTCCTCTTACAGCCCTGGGCTAGACAATGGTCTGCCCAAGCAGACGCAAGCTGGTGTGTCTTCCTAATGTCTGAATGCGCATAATATATTCTGAAGACCTGGAAAGTCACAGAGCTGCCTGGCACACAGCTACCTCGTAGTCTAACCTAGAGGGAAGAGACCGTAGACTAGATACAGGGATAGGTGGAACTGAATAGTGTCTGGCACAAATGCATGGAGCTCGCAAATCCTCCTGCCGATGCTATGGTAATGAGTAGCTAGCTCACAGGGAGGATGCTGACGGGTGCCAAGGACCAAATCCACATCCCAAGCAATTTTGGTTTGGTCACGGCCCAACCAAAACTGCAAATCCCTGGGCACTATAGAAACCAGGAAATTAGGAAGGAAGTTGTCCCAATGATTGTTGAGCAGCCAGGCAAAGCATCAACTGTGGCCACAAACCCTCTCATCCACTGGTAAAAGCCCCCAATGTACAGCAGCAAGCCGAGGTTATACCACCTACCCCAGCCCGCCCCTCACCAAGGGTGAGTCCAGCCCCACTCCAAGAAACTGGTTCCAGGGACCAAGCAATGCATAGAGGAGAGCTCCAGGTAGGAGCCCCAGTAACCCATATCCCAAGCAGGGGGAACTGTTCCCATGATGTTGTACTCGTAGGGTCCCTCTAAAACACTCTTTGTCGGGTCACTCATCCCAGACCAATTTTTCATGTAAGACCATACCCTACAACATAGCTCCTGGGATCCCAGTGACACACAAACCCCGCTTCCTCCCTTCAGAGGGTTTTCATAGCTATTGTTTGGTTGGCCAGTACAGGGCTTATGAAAAAGTAGCAATGAGAGGTTTGGGAAGAGGAGAGCAGCTGAAGAAATGTCTTTTGATTACCTTTTTTTTTAACAGTCTTACACAGGGAAGATGAACACCGCTGAAATGTGCTCCTATACTGGGGTGCCATGGTAACAATGTTATTATCAATATATTTATCATGTTAACCTGAGTCATACCTCCATGTATAAACATTGTGGTCAACTGTAAAGACGTGACTCATGTGTAGAAGTGTATTTATGGTTACTTTGATGTCACTTCCTGCATTGAAGAGACACTGAAAAAACAAAAGGGCATTGCATGCATAGCTGTGAAAACACCCCTGCATAGAGTGGAAAAAGTGTTGCTTTTATTATTGCTAATAGAAAGATCAAGATTTATTTTTAATTATTAGGATCAAATCTACTTTTTACTAAAATTGATCTTTATGTTCAATGTTTGAAACATTATAAGCTTAAACGTAAACCAGCAAACAAGCCTTGATCTCATGTCCATTTGTGCATCTGTGGTTGTGGTTTGTCATGCTTCCTGTGTTGAAAGACTATTTGAAAAAAAACAAAACAGGCAGAAACAGTTATGCACAAAGGCATTTCTGTGAAATTCCATTTGCTGTTGAGGGGAGCAGTTGCTGATCTTTATTGCTTCTAAAGCAAACGAATAGTAAAAAAACAGACAGAAGAGTGAAGAACACAAAAGCTCATCAACAACTGGCTAATCTACAGTTTTTTAAGATGTCTACAGATATAACTGCTGCGCCAAAGTTGAACTTGAATGTCAGATACACGAGAGCAAACCAACAGAACTGGGGAGAGGAAAATCGGGTTGAGCTTTTACAAGAAAATGAGCGATATGTTAATCCTTGGTCACAAAATGCAAGTAAGTATGAAATTTTAAATACTCTTAATATGGCAATTTTCATTTACTTTGGTGCACCTATACTAAAAATAAAGTACTAAATGAGTCAGATTTCATGAATCAGTATTACCATAGATGATGTCTGTGTTACAAAAACTGCTTAGCAATTATCTCCATCAAACGATAATAAAGCAAAAAGACCATCTCTCCTTGAATTGCTACCTTATCGTGGTGGAGGGGTTTGTGTGTCTCAGGGATCCCAGGGGCTATGTTGTCTGGGGCTTTTGCCCCTCTGGTAGGGTCTCCCATGGCAAATTGGTCCTGGGTGAGGGACCAGACAAAGAGCGATTCAGAAGACCCTTATGAAAAGAACAGAGGGAACAGTTTACCCTGCCCGAGGATAGGGTTACGGGGCCGCCTGGAGCCAGGCCCGAGGGAGGGTGCCCGAGGGTGAGGTCTGGTGGCCGGGCCTTAGTCCATGGGGCCCTGGCCGGGCACAGCCCGAAGAGGAGACATGGGCCCATCCTCCCGCAGGCCCACCACCCGCAGGAGGCGCCATAGGGGTCGGGTGCATTGTGTGCCGGGTGGCGGCCAGGAGCGGAGGCCCTGGCGGACTGACCCCCGGCTGCCAAGACTGGCAATAGGGACATGGAATGTCACCTCTCTGGTGGGGAAGGAGCCTGAGTTAGTGCGTGAGGTTGAGAGGTACCGGCTAGATATAGTCGGGCTCACCTCTACGCATGGCTTGGGCTCTGGAACCAGTCTCCTGGAGAGGGGCTGGACTCTGTCTCAGTCTGGAGTTGCCCCTGGTGAGAGGCGGCGGGCTGGGGTGGGTATTCCTAATATCCCCTCGGCTTGCTGCCGGTACGTTGGGGTTTTTCCCGGTGGACGAGAGGGTTTGTTCCCTGCGCCTTAGGGTCGGGGAACGGGTCCTGACTGTCATCTGCGCTTATGCGCCGAGTGGCAGTTCGAGTACCCAGCCTTCTTAGAGTCCCTGGGGGGGGTGCTGGAGGTGCTCCACCTGGAGACTCTGTTGTCCTGCTGGGAGACTTCAATGCTCACGTGGGTAACGACAGCGAGACCTGGAGGGGCGTGATTGGGAGGAACGGCCTCCCTGATCTGAACCCGAGGTGTTTGTTATTGGACTTCTGTGCTAATCACAGTTTGGCCATAACGAACACCCTGTTCGAACATAAGAGTGTCCATAAGTGCACGTGGCACCAGGACGCTCTAGGCCGTAGGTCGATGATCGATTTTGTAATCGTATCAGCAGACCTGCGACCATATGTTCTGGACACTCGGGTAAAGAGAGGGGCTGAGCTGTCAACTGATCACCACCTGGTGGTGAGTTGGATCAGGTGGCGGGGGAGGACGCTGGACAGACCTGGTGCACCTAAACGCGTAGTGAGGGTGTGCTGGGAACGTCTAGCAGAGGCCCCAGTCCGCGAGATCTTCAACGCACACCTCCGGCAGAGCTTCAACAGCATTCCGAGGGAGACTGGGGACATTGAGTCCGAATGGACCATGTTCAGCGTCTCCATTGCCGAAGCTGCTGCATTGAGCTGCGGCCGCAAGGTGGTTGGTGCCTGCCGTGGTGGTAATCCCCGAACCAAATGGTGGACACCAGAGGTGAAGGGAGCCACCAGGCTGAAGAAGGAGTCCTATCGGGCTTGGTTAGCCTGTGGGACTCCGGAGGCAGCCGACAGGTATCGACAGGCCAAGCGGAATGCGGCTCGGGCAGTGGCTGAAGCAAAAACTCGGGTGTGGGAGGAGTTCGGAGAGGCCATGGAAAAAGACTTTCGGACTGCCTCGAAGAGATTCTGGCAAACCGTCAGAGCGTCTCAGGAGGGGAAAGCGGTGCTCTACCTGCACTGTGTATAGTGCTGGCGGAGCGCTGCTGACGTCGACTGAGAAAATTGTCAGGCGGTGGAAGGAATACTTCGAGGACCTCCTTAATCCCACTGACACGTCTTCCGAGGAGGAAGCAGAGTCTGGGGATGAGGGGAATGACCCGCCAATTTCCGGGGGCGAGGTCACTGAGGCAGTTAAACAACTCCTTGGTGGCAGAGCCCCTGGTGTTGATGAGGTCCGCCCCGAGTTCCTGAAGGCTCTGGACGTTGTAGGGCTGTCCTGGTTGACACGCCTCTGCAATGTTGCGTGGAGATCAGGGGCAGTACCTGTGGACTGGCAGACCGGGGTGGTGGTCCCCATCTTTAAGAAGGGGACCGGAGGGTGTGTTCCAACTACAGGGGGATCACACTCCTCAGCCTCCCTGGGAAAGTCTATGCCAGGGTGCTGGAAAGGAGAGTTCGTCCGCTAGTCGAACCTCGGATACAGGAGGAACAATGCGGTTTTCGTCCTGGTCGCGGAACACTGGACCAGCTCTTTATCCTCTCAGACTTGGGTGATGGGATTCCCAAGTCTAAGTTGAGGGGTCGTCCAGTCGATCGGAAGGGAAATGGTTTGTCCGGTCGAACCACAGTCTTTATCTCCAGGTATTGGTGTGATTTGCAAATCTCTGTGTTGACTTGGAGAAGGCATTCGACCGTGTCCCTCGGGGTGTCCTGTGGGAGGTGTTGCGGGAGTATGGGGTGTCTGGCCCATTGCTACGGGCCATTCGATCCCTATACAACCGTTGCAAGAGCTTGGTTCGCATTGCCGGCAATAAGTCGGACTCGTTCCTGGTGGGTGATGGGCTCCGCCAGGGCTGCCCTTTGTCTCCGGTTCTGTTCATAATTTTTATGGACAGGATTTCTAGGCGCAGCCAAGTGGCGGAGGGCTTTCGCTTTGGTGGCCTCAGAATCTCATCTCTGATTTTTGAGATGATGTGGTTCTGTTGGCTTCATCGGGTGAGGCCTCCAGCTCGCACTGGAACGGTTCGCAGCCGAGTGTGAAGCAGCGGGAATGAGGATCAGCACCTCCAAATCTGAGGCCATGGTTCTCAGCCGGAAAAGGGTGGAGTGCCCACTCCGGGTCGGGGATGAGTTCCTGCCCCAAGTGGAGGAGTTCAAGTATCTCGGGGTCTTGTTCGCGAGTGATGGAAAGAAGGGAGCCGGAGATGACAGACGGGATTGGAGACTGGCTGCAGTAGATGCGGACGCTGCACCGGTCCGTCGTGGTGAAGAGGGAGCTGAGTGTAAAAGCGAAGCTCTCAATTTACCGGTCGATCTACGTCCCTACCCTCACCTATGGCCACGAGCTGTGGGTAGTGACCGAAAGAACGAGATCGCGGATACAAGCGGCAGAAATGAGCTTCCTCCGAAGGGTGGCTGGCCTCTCCCTTAGAGATAGGGTGAGAAGTTCGGCCATCCGGGAGGGGCTCAGAGTAGAGCAGCTGCTGCTCCACATCGAAAGGAGCTCAGCTGAGGTGGTTCGGGCATCTGACAAGGATGCCCCCTGGGCGCCTCCTGGGTGAGGTGTTCCAGGCATGTCCCACCGGGAGGAGGCCCCGGGGCAGACCCAGGACACGCTGGAGAGATTATATCTCTCGGCTGGCCTGGGAACGCCTTGGTATTCCCCCGACCAGGACGAAAACCGCATTGTTCCTCCTGTATCCGAGGTTCGACTAGCGGAAGAACTCTCCTTTCCAGCACCCTGGCATAAACTTTCCCAGGGACGCTGAGGAGTGTGATCCCCCTGTAGTTGGAACACACCCTCCGGTCCCCCCTCTTAAAGATGGGGACCACCACCCCGGTCTGCCAGTCCACAGGTACTGCCCCTGATCTCCACGCAACATTGCAGAGGATTGTCAACCAGGACAGCCCTACAACGTTCAGAGCCTTCAGGAACTCGGGGCGGACCTCATCAACACCAGGGGCTCTGCCACCAAGGAGTTGTTTAACTGCCTCAGTGACCTCGCCCCCGGAAATTGGCGGGTCATTCCCCTCATCCCCAGACTCTGCTTCGTCCTCGGAAGAAGTGTCAGTGGGATTAAGGAGGTCCTTGAAGTATTCCTTCCACCGCCTGACAATTTTCTCAGTCGACGTCAGCAGCGCTCCGCCAGCACTATACACAGTGCAGGTAGAGCACCGCTTTCCCCTCCTGAGACGCCTGACGGTTTGCCAGAATCTCTTCGAGGCAGTCCGAAAGTCTTTTTCCATGGCCTCTCCGAACTCCTCCCACACCCGAGTTTTTGCTTCAGCCACTGCCCGAGCCGCATTCCGCTTGGCCTGTCGATACCTGTCGGCTGCCTCCGGAGTCCCACAGGCTAACCAAGCCCGATAGGACTCCTTCTTCAGCCTGGTGGCTCCCTTCACCTCTGGTGTCCACCATTTGGTTCGGGGATTACCACCACGGCAGGCACCAACCACCTTGCGGCCGCAGCTCAATGCAGCAGCTTCGGCAATGGAGACGCTGAACATGGTCCATTCGGACTCAATGTCCCCAGTCTCCCTCGGAATGCTGTTGAAGCTCTGCCGGAGGTGTGCGTTGAAGATCTCGCGGACTGGGGCCTCTGCTAGACGTTCCCAGCACACCCTCACTACGCGTTTAGGTGCACCAGGTCTGTCCAGCGTCCTCCCCCGCCACCTGATCCAACTCACCACCAGGTGGTGATCAGTTGACAGCTCAGCCCCTCTCTTTACCCGAGTGTCCAGAACATATGGTCGCAGGTCTGGTGATACGATTACAAAATCGATCATCGACCTACGGCCTAGAGCGTCCTGGTGCCACGTGCACTTATGGACACTCTTATGTTCGAACAGGGTGTTCGTTATGGCCAAACTGTGATTAGCACAGAAGTCCAATAACAAAGCACCGCTCGGGTTCAGATCAGGGAGGCCGTTCCTCCCAATCACGCCCCTCCAGGTCTCGCTGTCGTTACCCACGTGAGCATTGAAGTCTCCCAGCAGGACAACAGAGTCTCCAGGTGGAGCACCTTCCAGCACCCCCCCCAGGGACTCTAAGAAGGCTGGGTACTCCGAACTGCCACTCGGCGCATAAGCGCAGATGACAGTCAGGACCCGTTCCCCGACCCTAAGGCGCAGGGAACAAACCCTCTCGTCCACCGGGAAAAACCCCAACGTACCGGCAGCAAGCCGAGGGGATATTAGGATACCCACCCCAGCCCGCCGCCTCTCACCAGGGGCAACTCCAGACTGAGACAGAGTCCAGCCCCTCTCCAGGAGACTGGTTCCAGAGCCCAAGCCATGCGTAGAGGTGAGCCCGACTATATCTAGCCGGTACCTCTCAACCTCACGCACTAACTCAGGCTCCTTCCCCACCAGAGAGGTGACATTCCATGTCCCTATTGCCAGTCTTGGCAGCCGGGGGTCAGTCCGCCAGGGCCTCCGCTCCTGGCCGCCACCCGGCACACAATGCACCCGACCCCTATGGCGCCTCCTGCGGGTGGTGGGCCTGCGGGAGGATGGGCCCATGTCTCCTCTTCGGGCTGTGCCCGGCCGGGCCCCATGGACTAAGGCCCGGCCACCAGACGCTCACCCTCGGGCACCCTCCCCGGGCCTGGCTCCAGGGCGGGACCCTGGTAACCCTATCCCGGGCAGGGTAAACTGTTCCCTCGATATTCTTTTCATAAGGGTCTTCTGAATCGCTCTTTGTCTGGTGCCTCACCCAGGACCAATTTGCCATGGGAGACCCTACCAGGGGGCAAAAGCCTCCAGACAACATAGCCCCTGGGATCCCTGGGATACACAAACCCCTCCACCACGATAAGGTAGCAATTCAAGGAGGAGACATTGGTTACTTATTTTGCTTTTTATCCGTTGTGGCAGATAATTGCATCATACTTTTTATAACAGCAGACTCATACTATGGTAATACTGATTCATGAAATCTGACTCATTTAGTACTTTATTTTTAGTATAGGTGCACCAAAGTAAATGAAAATTGCCATATTAAGAGTATTTAAAATTTCATACTTACTTGCATTTTGTGACCAAGGATTAACATATCGCTCATTTTCTTGTAAAAGCTCAACCCGATTTTCCTCTCCCCAGTTCTGTTGGTTTGCTCTCGTGTATCTGACATTCAAGTTCAACTTTGGCGCAGCAGTTATATCTGTAGACATCTTAAAAAACTGTAGATTAGCCAGTTGTTGATGAGCTTTTGTGTTCTTCACTCTTCTGTCTGTTTTTTTACTATTCGTTTGCTTTAGAAGCAATAAAGATCAGCAACTGCTCCCCTCAACAGCAAATGGAATTTCACAGAAATGCCTTTGTGCATAACTGTTTCTGCCTGTTTTTTTTTTTTTCAAATAGTCTTTCAACACAGGAAGCATGACAAACCACAACCACAGATGCACAAATGGACATGAGATCAAGGCTTGTTTGCTGGTTTACGTTTAAGCTTATAATGTTTCAAACATTGAACATAAAGATCAATTTTAGTAAAAAGTAGATTTGATCCTAATAATTAAAAATAAATCTTGATCTTTCTATTAGCAATAATAAAAGCAACACTTTTTCCACTCTATGCAGGGGTGTTTTCACAGCTATGCATGCAATGCCCTTTTGTTTTTTCAGTGTCTCTTCAATGCAGGAAGTGACATCAAAGTAACCATAAATACACTTCTACACATGAGTCACGTCTTTACAGTTGACCACAATGTTTATACATGGAGGTATGACTCAGGTTAACATGATAAATATATTGATAATAACATTGTTACCATGGCACCCCAGTATAGGAGCACATTTCAGCGGTGTTCATCTTCCCTGTGTAAGACTGTTAAAAAAAAAGGTAATCAAAAGACATTTCTTCAGCTGCTCTCCTCTTCCCAAACCTCTCATTGCTACTTTTTCATAAGCCCTGTACTGGCCAACCAAACAATAGCTATGAAAACCCTCTGAAGGGAGGAAGCGGGGTTTGTGTGTCACTGGGATCCCAGGAGCTATGTTGTAGGGTATGGTCTTACATGAAAAATTGGTCTGGGATGAGTGACCCGACAAAGAGTGTTTTAGAGGGACCCTACGAGTACAACATCATGGGAACAGTTCCCCCTGCTTGGGATATGGGTTACTGGGGCTCCTACCTGGAGCTCTCCTCTATGCATTGCTTGGTCCCTGGAACCAGTTTCTTGGAGTGGGGCTGGACTCACCCTTGGTGAGGGGCGGGCTGGGGTAGGTGGTATAACCTCGGCTTGCTGCTGTACATTGGGGGCTTTTACCAGTGGATGAGAGGGTTTGTGGCCACAGTTGATGCTTTGCCTGGCTGCTCAACAATCATTGGGACAACTTCCTTCCTAATTTCCTGGTTTCTATAGTGCCCAGGGATTTGCAGTTTTGGTTGGGCCGTGACCAAACCAAAATTGCTTGGGATGTGGATTTGGTCCTTGGCACCCGTCAGCATCCTCCCTGTGAGCTAGCTACTCATTACCATAGCATCGGCAGGAGGATTTGCGAGCTCCATGCATTTGGCCAGACACTATTCAGTTCCACCTATCCCTGTATCTAGTCTACGGTCTCTTCCCTCTAGGTTAGACTACGAGGTAGCTGTGTGCCAGGCAGCTCTGTGACTTTCCAGGTCTTCAGAATATATTATGCGCATTCAGACATTAGGAAGACACACCAGCTTGCGTCTGCTTGGGCAGACCATTGTCTAGCCCAGGGCTGTAAGAGGAGTAGAACCCATGCGTGTTTTCTCCACTGTCTGCCTAGTCTTGTGGGCTGATCACAGTGGTTACTCCCTTACATTGCAGCCGCGGCATCCTTCACCCAGGCTTGGGTCTTGCAGACTGATAGCATCTGCTTCTTAGGCTTGTTATTTGCATCGGATAGAGCCATGACCTGTTGTCTAGGGTATTGGACTGCATTGTCTCCTCTTGGGAATTGTCTTAAAGAGTTACACCATACATATAGAAAATGTTACGATGTGAGTATTCTCGATGTAATAGAGAATGAATGGTTAATTTGTAACCTTGGTTTCTCTGAGTGAGAGACTCCAGCTTTGAGTGTGCTCGGCGATGCATTACGATCAGAAAATCACCCGTTTCACACACAGCTAATTTATACATAAGCTATCGAGCATGGTCGGGCTACCTCGAGAATGTCTTAAAGAAGTATTCACATGCTCTTAATAAGGGGGGCATTCTTCATACATATGGAATATGAAATGGAGTCAAGCGAGTGAAGCGTCTCTCGCTCAGAAAACCAGTGTTACAAAGTAACTTTTTCATTTTTCATTTCTTATTTCTTTAATTTCTTCATGTTAGAAGACACATCATGGTATAGCAGTTACCGTAAGGCAAACAAAGGATCACTAGTGCAATTCCAGCCAATAAACACAATACCTAATACCTAATACCTAATACCTAATAAACACAAATGCCTTTTGATGTTGTATCAAAAAGGGCATTCGGAACAAAACCACATTTAAAAAAAATTAAGACAGTATTTTAGTAGTTCTAAAAGCCATATACTGTGGAGTAGTAGTTAGCACTATTGCCCGACAACAAGAAGGCTCTGAAGGCTGTGTGGAGTTTGCATCTTTGTGGGTTCTCTCCAGGTTCTCCGTCTTGCTCCCATAGTCCAAAGACAAGCAGCTAGTGGGGTTAGGCCAAATGATGATTCTAAATGTTGTTACGGCTGCCGTCGTGGGCTGGGGTTCTGACATGTAAATGTGAGTGTGCAGGTGCGCCTCCAGGAGTGGTGGATCCCGAAGATGGTGTGACAGGATTGACTGCTGCTCTGGAGGCGGAGTATAAGACGCCGCGGCTGAGGACGGCAATTATCCATCCTCGGTTTTACCCCAACCGGCTGGGGCTGTGACATGCCCTGTGTTGCTTTGTGAATCCAGGAGAAAGAAGGGGTGGATCGCCTTTTCAGTTGGGCACAGTTTTCTCTTGTTTAGTTAGTCAGGGAGGTAAGTGATTAAAGGAGCTTGCAAAGAAAAGCACCTGGACTTCTTTAAGTTGCTTGAAGACGTTTCACCTCTCATCCGAGAAGCTTCTTCAGTTCTAAGGTCAAATGGTGGAGAGTCCCAGATATAAA
>NW_024583329.1:74840-84907 GCF_018398535.1 Haplochromis burtoni
ATGACTTCCAACCTTACTGTACAGCACAGAGCACAGAGGGACAATATATGTAATCAATATATGATGCAGAATGAACAAGTAAAGACTGTAAGCTGAGTCTGAGGCTCATGCAGGACATTTCATAGTGAGGTGTCTTTGGTTGGATTATTCAAACATTTACATCAAAGCACCAAACTCATCTCTCACAGATGAAGGTCTTTGATCCATAACGTTTGATCCATTTCCCATTTATATCACAACATGCTGTATTGTAATCTGGACTGGCATCCTCCTGTCCAGGTGCCCAGAACCTGTTACACAATTAAAATATTAACATTAAAACTCATGATTGTTGTCAACTTCATATAAATCTTATATTTATCACATTAGACAAAAACAAGAACTTCAGGAGAACATAGTGACGGAGCGCGCACACAGCATGTGAGTAAACAGAATCAAGAACATGTAACAAAAAGGCACAGAGGGCAGACCCAACAAACTCAAAATGCCGGGTCAGAGAATCACAACCTTGACATATGCGTTAATGCAAAGAAAGATTTCTTCTTTTCTTTTGATTCCATCTGAAGTGATTGTTGAGAAACAGTTCTAATCCATTACTTTGTAACTTTTTATATATATGGCTTAAAATAATATTTCTCACGTTTTTTGAAGCGGTGATCCATTCATCCATTTCCATTCCCATTTGAAAACAAATCTCGATATCCGTTTTTTGATGACTTGCAGTCCAATCCAGGACTCTCCGCCCATGTTCAGTTCACTAACAAATTGCTAGTTGAGAAAAGACAAAGGGATTTCCATAATTCAGTGCTTCTGTAGTAATATCATCTTGTGAATATGTCTGAAGGAAGAACTAAATGTGATGAAACGTTTCAGTTCTACCATTGTGCAGAAATCAGAAAAACCCAAAGAATCAATGAATATCAGCTCCTGTAGATCACATGAAAAACTACTATTTTTATTCAAATGCTGTCAGAAGTTTACATTTTCCCCAGTAATTATATATATTTTTTAAGAACTGATTTTCCCACAGGTTGCTGAATTAGTCAACTGTTCAGAAAGTTTTCTTTACTCTTGAAAAATGAGAATCACAAATCCATCAGAGTGCAGACAGGAAGCAGGTCACAGACTGACAGCAGGTCAGAAACACAATTAACAGATCACTGTCAGCTCCATCAAAGATCACACAGACATGAACAAACACACCCACCTGTTCCTCTTCGCTGTTTATCATCACCAGATCAGCTCCTTTACCCTGACAGGCTCTACTGCTCTCAGACCAAGTTTTCCTCTCAGTGGATTTAAAGTAAGAGTTGCTTGCAAATCTTATCCATTCCTCAGGACTCTTCCCTTCATGTTAAAGAAATGTTTTAATGACCCATTTAATGTCATCTATTACAGAATTGACTATACTTCACATTTTACTTGTGTTTAACTGGAGTTTTTTCTGTGTCAGAGTCTCAATCTCGTCCTTCAGCTGCTTCACTTCTTCCTGTAGCTGATTGTTGTTGGCTTCCATGACTTGAAGACAAAAACAATTTATAAAGCATTAAGACAATTGCGAAGTTGGATTCTCAATTAACTTAATTATTTGCCAAATTCTAAAACCCTTCTGACCTTTCAGGTTGGCCTTTAGCTGGCTGCAGTTCTTATTCAGGGCATCGTAACTGCTCTGTAGCTGACTGTTGTCATCTGCAATGTGTTGATAACAAAAACAGTTATAATTTTAAAGCCTGAAATTATCTTGAGCAACTTTGACTTTTGCATATAATTCATTTTACTGATTTATTCTTACCAAACACTTTTTCTTCGAGCTGGCTGTAAATGTTGATCAGTTTGTTGGTTCGATTCTGCAGCTGCTCTTTTTCCAAAGTGACTAAAACATCTGGTTAGAAATGCAATAAAACAAGAAGTAATGAACTAATTGTCATGTTTAAGAAACCAGCCCAGATGATTTGAGCACTGAGGGTACACTGTGGTCACAAATGGACATGGTCAGCAACAACACACTGGTAGGCTGTTGTGTTTACAGTGAATGATGCTCAGTTGGTACTAAGGGGTCAAAAGTGTACCAAGATAATATCCTCAACATCATGACACCACAAAGTCTGAAAGGTTGAGCCAAGACAGGATGGATCAAGGCTTTCGTTTGTTTACACCAAATTCTGATCCTACCAACCAAAGAAATGAAACTCATAACACCAAGCATTGTTTTTCCAGTCTTCTTTTGCCTCATTTTGGTGACCTCATTTTAAGTGTAGCCTCGGTTTGCTGTTCTTAGGAGACAGAAGTGACTCATAGTGCGGATCACTAGAGGCCCCTTGAGATGATAGTGTAGAAAAAGTCTTGGTAGATGAGCAGTTTCTAAAATACTCAGGCCGGCCCATCAGGCACAACAAGTATGCCATGTTCATAATCATTAAGTCGTCTAAATTTCTTCCCTATTCTCATGCTTGCTTTTAATAATAGCAGATCATCTTGATTGAGTTTACATGCCTAAATGTATTGAGTTGCTTTTATGTGATGTGCTTCGGTGTACTTGCAAGTGGCCAGTGGGTGTGTGTTACATCCTTTTTAAAATTAAGTATGATTATTATCAATGTGGATTTTAATGATTTGGTGCACCCATAATGTGTATGTAGCTACTCTTGACTGAAATATAAAATCAAAAAAAGAACCTAAAAATATAGTATTATAAATATAAAAAGTTTTCTTTTAAAAAGTATCTAAAAAGGAAAATGATGTTGGAATGAAATTTCTCACAGCGTGCCATGATTCCAGCCATAGTGAGAAGATACAGCACTCCAAGGCTCACTTTGAATGCCGTCAGACAGCTTCTTTTCACCGTTGGGAGCTTCTTTTGGGTGTTTTCATCTAAAGAAGAAAAATAGAGAGAAAAGTGCTGTGAAAGCTAATATAGCAAAGTGGGTGAATCTGCTAACCACTACACAATGGAGAGTTTGCAAGTGAATTGGTGCTCTGTTGAACAAGTCCTTCATACCTTTGACCCTCTCTCTGGTGCTTGGTTGTAAGATGAACAGCTACAAGGAACAATACCGTCCATGGGTACTTCACATTCACTTCAGTACTCGAGGAGAGGAGCCGCTCGACCACTGTTACACCTCCTTCCAGGATGATTACACAGACTCAGTCTGTAGCTTTATCAAGAAATGCATGGATGATGTCATGCATGCCATCCAGAACAGTTAAACTCTGCCCAAATCAAAAACCATGGATTAACAGTGACGTTTGCACGGCACTTGTGGCATGGAACACAGCTTTTGCCTCCGCAAACACATCGAACTACAAACACGCAAATTACCAACTCTGGAAAACAATTAAAGCAACCAAACATGAGTCCAGGGACAGAGTGGAACAACAGTTTAGCAACCCTCAGAGAATGTGGCAGGGACTAAACACAATCACAGACTTTAGAGGGAAAACCAGCACACCACAGACCACAGCCTCTCTGCATGAGGATCTAAACGCATTCTACGCTAGATTCGACACAGCAAACACCACGAGACCGCACAGTGTGCACGTCATTGATGACATCATCGCGTACACTGTGTCTGAAAAGGATGTGTGGAGGTGCTTCAGACAGGTTAATGCACTTAAAGCTACTGGTCTTGACAGGATTCCCGGCCATGTCCTCAAGTAATGCGCGGCTCAGCTGGCTGGAGTGTTTACACACATCTTCAACCTTTCCCTCTCTCTGTCTGTAGTCCCAGCCTGCCTTGAAATGGCCCCCCCATCGTCCATGTACCCAAATTCTACACCATCTCTTCATTAAACAACTGGCAACTGTTAGCCCTGACCCCCATTGTGAGCAAATGCTTCGAGAGGTTGGTCAGGGACTTCATCTGCTCTGCACTACCCGACTCACTGGACCCTCTACAGTTCGCATACCGCCACAACAGGTCCACTGATGGCGCTATAGCCCGGACACTACATACTGCCCTGTCACACCTGGGGAAGAGAGAGACGTATGTGAGAATGTAGATTACAGCTCAGCATTCAATACCAACGTTCCTTCGAAGCTGGACAGAAAACTGCAGGATCTAGGACTGAGCAGCTCTCTCTGCAGCTGGATCCTTAACTTCCTGCCTGACAGACACCAAGTGGTCAGACTGGGCAGCATCACCTCATCCCCCATCACAATGAACACTGGTGCTCCACAGGGGTGTGTACTGAGCCCTCTCCTGTATTCACTCTACACCTATGACTGCACAGGGATGGGTCTTATCAAGGTAATGAAAAACTTATAGGGAGGAGATCAGCGCCCTGACATACTGGTGCAGAGACAACCATCTCACCCTCAACATCACAAAGACAAAGGAGTTGATAGTGGACTTCCGGAGGTGCTGAAAGGATAATTGGAGGTGAGCTTCCCTCCCTCCTGGACATCTCCAGGAAGCGGTTGCCTGAGGAAAGCAAAGAGGATCATCAAAGACTCGAGTCACCCCAGCCATAAACTGCTTAAACTACTTCCGTCAGGCAGGGGGTACTGCAGTATCCAGTGCTAAACCAGCAGACTAAGGTACAGCTTTTTCCATCAGGCCACCAGACTGTTTAACAATGACACTTCATAGATACCTAACTCTCACCCTCACCTACCAGAACTTCAAAACTATGCACTCCATATTGTACATATACAGACATGGACAAAATTGTTGGTACCCTTTATTACTTTTTGTCAGATTAAAGTTATTTCTGTGACCATTGTGAGTTTTTCTTTCATTGACCGAAGGGTACCAAAAATTTTGTCGATGTCTGTATGCCATTTCTTTTGCACAGTATTCAAACAGCCATTCCATCTATCTCTCGTCAACTAGCAGCTGGTTCATTTGTGCTGCCAGGCACTCGTGCAGTTCAGTCAGCTTCTTCAGCCAGTAGGCATATACTATGTCAGGGCCTGGTGCTGTCCAACTCTTCATACTGGTAACTTTTTTCTTGGATGTCTGCCACTGTGATGGTCACTGGACCTTGTTCAGGGAGGTCACTGTGGTCTGCCCTCAGATCCACTAGCCACTGAGCATTGCTGTTATGGGTTGCGTCCTTCTCCCATATGCTCTTCCAGTATTGCTCTGTCTCCAGCCTTGGTGGTTGTTGCCCAGGAAACTCCGGACAGTTTCCTCCAGTACACAGTAATGCCATTTGGGTTATGTAATGCACCAGCTACATTTCCGATGCTAGTGAACAAATTATTCGGTGATGTTCCAAACGCTGTATCTGGATGATATTGTTGTGTATTCCAGTGAATGGGCAGAGCATCTGCTACTTTGGTAGCAGGTTTGCAGGTTTGGAAGCAGGTTTTGAGTGCCTCTCAGCTGCCTCGCTGACTTTGAATCTTGCAAAGTTTTAGTTTGGTAAAAGCACCATTGTCTTTCTGGCCCAACAAGTTGGCAGAGGAAAGGTATGTCCAGTGGATGCAAAGATCGGTGCCATTTCAACCTTTCCAGTTCCTTCTACAAGAAGGGAGCTACATCGTTTTCTTGGAATGGCCAGATATTATCGTCGGTTCAAGAACATTTCAACAGTAGCTGCCCTGTTGACTGCCTTGACCAGTCCATTAGTTCCATTTTCCTGGTCTGATGAATGCCAACATGCCTTACCTACTTACCTAATGCTTCTAACAGAAAAGATTCTATGTGAGTAAGTGTATGGGGTCCCCAGACTTACCTAGTCCTCTTTACTCCCACCACAAGCTTCAAACAAATGAAATACACCAGAGGAGCTCTACACATGTGCCAAACAATTCTAAGCAAGGAAGAGCGAGGCGCGCCCAGCCACAGTTGAGTCTCCTTATCAAGGTGTGCACTCCTGGTTTATCCAGTCAACACCTCCTTCCTCTAATTAGCTGGACATCCCCAAACATAAGAGTGGTGCTGTTCTCATATTGTTCCCCTGACACTGAGAGTACACCATGGTTGGTTTCGTGGAGAACAGATGGTTTATTCTCCTGCCTTCGATCTGTCTGGTGTACCTCTTCAAGCGGCTGGCCAAGGCTGTGAGTCTTTACTTGGCTGCTTCCAAGGCCTCAGGTATGGACAGCTTGTTATACTTCTTAGGCACCTTCTTTGTTGCATCTTTCTTCAGCTCCGATAGTTGGCTAACCCTCCATGCTACCATGATCTTAGCCAGCAAGTAGAGCTCCAGCAAGGTGTGATGAAGAAGGCAATACCTAAAAAGTTCAACAAGCTGGCCATGCCTAAGTTCTTGAAAATTGCCAAGCAGCTACTCATAGCTGCTAAATCAGATGTTCCTCACGGATCCAAGATGTACTTTCAGTGGCAGGGGAACAATATGAGAACAACCCAACAGAGATTGAAGATAGAGCAATACAGGAAGAGTCTTGGAGGAGTGGAGAAGGACGAAGAACAACAATGCGCAGTTGCTAGTTGTGGTAAAAGCAGACCATAGCAACCTCCCTGTAAACAATCAAGTAACCATCACAGTGGCAAATATCCAAGAAAGATTCTCAAGTAGGAAGAGTTGGACAGCACCAAGCCCTGACACGATTCACTCAGACTGGCTAAAGCTAACTGCACTCGATGAGCATCTGACTGAACAAACAAACTGAACCAGCTGCTAATGAATGAGACACACCCAGAATTAGTTACTGTTGGCAAGACAATTGTGATCCCAAATGACCCCCCAGAAGGAACCAGTCCCAACCAACTACCAACTAAAAACCTGCCTCAATACCACATGGAAGCTCTTGATAGGCATCATGGTAGCTATGATGAACAGACACACAGGTCAAAAAATTAGTGGGATGCAGAACGGAACTGGCAGGAACACTAGAGGGGCAAAACACCAGCAACTGATAGGTGGAGCAGTCATTCAAGACAGCAAGACCAGACTGACCAACCTGTGCACTGCCTGGAAAGACTACAAGAAGCCTTATGACTCAATGCCCCACAACTGGATCCTAGAATACCTAAAACTGCACAGGATCAACAGGACCTCAAGAACCTTCATCGGGAACTCAATGGAGATGTGTCAAACAACACTAGAAGCCAACAAGTCAAAAGCACAAATCACCATCAAGTGTGGGATCTACCAAGGAGATGCCCTGTCCCCACTTCGGTTCTGCATAGGCCTGAACCCCCTCAGCAAGATCATAAACAATGCTGGCTATGGAACTAAGCAGTTGTTAGCCAGGATTTAATGGCAGGATTTAATGAGAAATCGCTTCACTGATCCACACACTAATAGGATCAGAATCAGAATCAGAATCAGAATACTTTATTGATCCCTGGGGGAAATTATTTAGGATCTACAGCAGGCAACAGCAGTGCCTGCATACCAAACACGAAGTCTAATGGATTGAGGAAATCTTTGATCCCGAGCAACTGGCATGGGGGATCTGAAGGCGGTGTCATGGTCCGAATGAGTGCTGGGTTTTCCTGCATGCCAATGAATCGATCGCTGGGCAGAGTCACTACACCCCCCTCGTTTGTGGCACCTGTATGTAATCAGCTGGCAGGCTCTTAAGACCAGCGTTCTCAAACATTCCTCGCCGAAATGACAGCAAACCCATGTTGGTGAGAGCCATAGTCTAGTAAATCCTGTTTTAGTGTTTTCTTGAGCTAATCCTGTCTTCTCGCCCACTGCAACTTTACAGAGGTTTGGATCTTGCTGTCATTAACCACTCTACTTCCCGTCGCTGGTGTGTTTTCTGTACTCGGCGCTACTCGCCTGCCTGCCTCCCTGCCCAGCACTTCACAGTGAGTGTATGCAAACTGGTTTAGCCTCACCCGGACCTCTATTCCCCCCAAGCCTCGCCTTCAACCCAGACAATGACTCTGAGAGCGTAACCCTATAATCCTCTACCTTGTGTGCCTGCTCCAGGCAATACCTAGTGTCATGCCCAGGCTGTTTTCACCAGCCAACTAAAGAGACTTTTCCCCTTTGGACTCTGCTGCCGCACACGCAGTGTGGTTCTTGTGTTCATGCTTGACTATTATTGTGGAGATTGTTCTAGCCAAGTCTAGTGCTTCATAACTTTGTTTACTTTCACAGCATTCCTAGTAGTAGTTTTGTCTTGTAGTTCTTGCCAGTCACAGTGTGCATTTAGTTACAGGTTCTTAGTGCACTAATATGAAGCTTTATGTTAGTTTAGTAGGTTGATTTAATTCAGAGGTCAAGTGTTTTCCCTCTCGCCCTTAGTTCATGTGTAGTGCTTTGTTTACATTCACCTCTTTTCCCTGTGTGCCACTTTTGTTTTCACTATACCTCCGAGCCACCGTGTGGTGTCTGCATTTGAGTCCACTTCCCTGTGTTTGACCGCACGGTCGTGACAGGTGGTTCAGTTTTGTAATAATGATACCTGGGATTATGGTGTTGAACGCTGAGTTCAGAAATAATGGTTATGCTGACCTCCGTGGACAACTCTGCTCTAGAATCAAACTGGAAGAGGTCAAGTTGAGACATAAGTACTCTCTGATGTAGTTATAGTTGTAGTCATAACATCACCAATACTTGCAGTAAATTGCAGATAAAATTCCCTCTGTAGATCCCGATGCTTCCATATTGATGTTCATAGGTAACTATGAACCTAATAGATAAACTGAGATTAATGTACTCTGCCCTACAAATCTTTGAAATATGGTGTCGGACCAGATGCGTATTCTGTATGGCATTACCTTGGCTTCCAGTAACACTGTGAGGAATCTTATCTTAGGTCATCTTATCTTAATGACCTCATAGTTCCTTATCACTCCATTTATTTAAAAGTAGAATGAGAGGCAGAGCCGGCAGCTTTCAGACCAATCTTCTGTGGGAACAAAGCAGTCCCACCGGTTTATTAATTTCTGTGGTGCTTCCCATCATCCCGTCTGTCCTGGTCAGTCCAAATTAAAATCTTCACATCTTCAACTCTGTCTCCTCCAGCTTTGTTTCCAATCTTTGTGTTAGTGCCACCATCCCCAAACCATATATCATACAAGGTCTCACTATCACTATTCACTATTACTACTCACTAAAAATAACCTCTGACACTCGTCTCTACACACTACACCATGTCTCCTTTTATGATATAACTGTTATTAATTAAATATTACAAAAACAATATCTTCATGATTGGTTCAAAATAAAAGTTGAAATGAACTAGCTTTGAAGACAACCTCTGTTTTTTTTTCCCCTTTGGGTACACGTACACAATATATAACAAGACTTCCTGGTATTTATACTTCTGTCTGCACCACTGAAGTACTTCTCTGAAAATAATTTATAGGCATGCAGTTTCTTTCTTTTCTGCAAACTTTTGAAGATCGAGTAGCTATTAAACCTCATTAAAGTATCAACAATAAAATCTTAGTTTGCTCTTCTTTTGACATTTTTAGCACTTCCTACTTACCAGCTTCGTGTGATTTGACATCATGCTGTTCCCCATCATCTAACATATCCAGCTGGCTGAGTTTTCTCTCTTGTACACCATTGTGGAACCTTCTGCTGTATTTAACTCTGAAATCTGCAGCAGCTTGAATTTGTGCAAACATCTCGATGGGTGAAAACATTTGACCAGGATTCACTGTCTCTTTGTGTCTTTCAGAGTCAGTCAGCTTTTAATAGTCATGAAACAGGAAGCCACAACAGACCAAACCACAAACACAGGGTGTCAAACTTCATTTGTGCTTTATGTTGTAGTTAGTAGGACTTTTAATAAAAGTCAATTCAAAGTAAACAAACAGACAAAAAGTTTTTCATGTTTATCACTTAAATATTTATTTTTTGTCAGCAGCAATAATTTGCAGATAACGCAAATGTGTTTTTCATCAGTCACTAAAAAGAAGCACCTGTTGTTGTTTTTTTTTCTGACACAGGAAAGTGTGGTGCATCAGCATGTATGGAGGGCCAGCAGTGCCAAAATAAATTAAGTAAATACATCATTAAAAATATAATTAAATGTTTAATTAATTAATTCCATGGTGAATTAATTAATTTTAATTAATTAATGACAGATTTACTTTATTATTGACAAATTTTAAATTATTTAATGATGCGATCGTGGCTCAAGAGTTGGGAGTTCGCCTTGTAATCGGAAGATTGCCGGTTCGAGCCCC
>NW_024583329.1:85496-102846 GCF_018398535.1 Haplochromis burtoni
AAAAAGTTTTGTTTTGTTTAAGTGTGTGATATATACAGTACATTAAATTACAAAATGCAAAGTGTGAATTAACATGAGAATGGGAATGAATCAACTTATTGGAAGAAATTTGAACCAAAATCTCATTGCAGTTTTACAGCAGCTGAATATAGTGTGGGTGTTCACCAATATGGTAGCAAACAAAAATATTAATGATGTATTGTAAAAACAAACAATACAAGATTGATCTCTGTGCAGACTAGAAGCTGTCTAACTGTACCATCTTGTGGTGCAAAATGGTATTAAGCATGAACTGGCATTAGCTGTTTAGGGAATTCTAATTCTATGCCTTAAAAATAACACCTGAGCTGATTCCCTTATATTCTGTTAAATGTTTTAACCGGCAGCGCCATGTGAGGACATTGATTTGTGAGCTCTGCCCTTAAACCCTTGTATTTACCATATAATTCTTAGAAAATTACGTGATATTACTCCACATATGAGAGCAACAACATATTAGAAAAGAACCATCCCAGTCTATGGACAACATGCCCAAAAAAAATTCAAGCCAACAAGATGGAGCAGGACACGAGAGCTAGTTGCTGGCCCAGCTAGCCTAGCATGCCCAAATGCCACGGAGACAACTGCGGGCGAGCAGCAGGCAATCCTGAAGGAGCTGCAATGAATGAAGCAAGAATTGCTGGAGAAAATAGATGAAAAGGCTGCAGAGACCCAAACAGAGCTGCATAACGTCGTTGAGACACTCAATAAAAGATTGGATAAGGTTGAAAACCACACATCTGAGTTGGAAAAGGGAGTCACTGCTAATTCCGACTCTATGGAATCGACATTTCCAGCCTGAAAGAAGAGCTTGCCCTGCTGAAGGCCTGGTGCGAGGATTTGGAGGCTAGGTCACAGCGCTGCAACGGCCGCGTTATGGTGGTAAAGGAGGGATGAGAGCAGGGGAAACACCCATCTGAATATGCGTCGGAAATGCTGAAAAATGCTCTTGGTCTAGAAAAAGTGCCGACTCTAGAATAGGCGCATTGGACCCTCTACACCAAGCCAACTCAAGGTGACCAGCCACCCGCGCATTTGTAGTGAAATGTCATTAGTTCACAGAAAAGGAAATATTTCTCAGAAAGGCAGCCGAGGCTGGGGCGATAACAACTGTAGATGGTGATTGTATTCGCGTACTGCCGGACTTCACCCAAGCTGTGAATAAACAGCGTGCCACCTTTACTGAGGTGAGGAATCTACTTCACAGTTGCAACGGAGTCCACTGGGGTATCCAGCGACACTGAGGATTACTACCGCGGGTGGACAAGAAATGACCTTTAAAGACCCAAAACGTGCGCTTAATATATGTCCAGGGCCAGGACTCGCTCTCCCTTTTTTTTTTCCTGCACTGACAATACATAGTTTGGAATAACTATGAATGGCCGAAACAGGTACAAGATAATAACAACAATTAAACTCTACAGAGTCCCATTTATGCTTGGGATATGTGTTGTTATATCACTTGTTGCCAGTTATTTATTCCAAAGTTCGGTCTAATACTCTGCGTTTTGGTTTGGGTGTGGACTAGCATGGTAAGCACTTAAGCATTTAAATAGTCTGAAAAATGAGAAGATGGACTGGGATCACTGGAAGGATAGCAGTCTCCTTTTGAGACCGGTTTAGTTTAGTTTTGTTACTGTTATTGTTGATGCTACTATTGTTATAGTTATCAGTGCCTTGCTTCTCTATGTTCATTGTACATTCCCCCCCCCCCTTTTTTTTTTTTTTTGTTATTCACCTATCATCCAAAAGGTGGACGAGATGAAACGTCTTCAAGCAACTTAAACAAGTCCAGAAGCTTTTCTTTCCAAGGTCCTTAGATAACACATGTAATCAATATATGATGCAGAATGAACAAGTAAAGACTGTAAGCTGAGTCTGAGGCTCATGCAGGACATTTCATAGTGAGGTGTCTTTGGTTGGATTATTCAAACATTTACATCAAAGCACCAAACTCATTTCTCACAGATGAAGGTCTTCGAGCTGTAACCAACATAATGTTCAACTGCCTGTTTCAAGTTCCCTTTATCATCACAGCAGACTCCATAGGAATCATAACTCGTACTCTGCTGTGCTGGTGCCCACAACCTGTCAGAGAAATAAAATATGATATTAAGCTGGAGTAAACTTTTTTCAATCCTGATTCCTTCAAACTGACTTGTTGTAACTGAACGTCATCACAGACTGCAGATGAAGAGAGTTCAAGCACAGCTGTTCATTCAAAGGAGGATTTCTGCTTTTCTTTACATTCAGTTTGTGGGGCTGTTGGAAAATAGCTCAGCTCATGTATTGCTGATCTATCTTCCAAAACATCCATGTTTCACTTCTAAATAATAACTCTGGAATAGAAACAAACTAATGTCTCACCTTTCTGTCAGCGCTGATCCGTCCACCCATTCCCATTTATATCCTCCTGATGTCTGTTTAGCTTCCAGACCAATCCAGGACTCTCCTCCAAATTTACTGACAAATTCCTGTTTGAGAAGAGACACAAATATTGTCTCCAGTCATAATTCAGCACTTCTGTTGTAGTGACATCATCTTGTGAACATGTCTGAAGGAAGAATAACTGTGATGAAACTTTTCTTCCATTGTGCAGAAATCAGAAGAAATCCATCAGAGTGGAGACAGGAAGCAGGTCACAGACTGACAGCAGGTCAAAGACACAAGTAACAGATGACTGTCAGCTCCATCAAAGATCACACAGACATGAACAAACACACCCACCTGTTCCTCTTGCTGTTTATGATCACCAGATCAGCTCCTTTATCCTGACAGGCTCTCCTGCTCTCTTGCCAGTGCTTTGCCTCAGTGGATTTAAAGTAACAGCTGCTTCCAAATCTTGTCCATCGATCGGGACACTTCTCTTAAAGTCAAACACATGTTTTAAATACAGTTTCTACTCAGTGCTGAAAGTTACAGCCTTTACTTGACTCACAGAGATATTTTCATATCGTGATTCAAAGGTGTTTTACCTTCCATCTTTTCTTTGAGCTGCTTGACCTCTTCCTGTAGCTGACCAGAGTGATTAGCCAGAAGGCTGAAGTTGTTGCTCAGTTCATTGTTTCTGTTCTGCAGCTGCTCTTTGTCCAAAGTGACTAAAATATCTAGTTAGAAGAGCAACAAAACTGATTTAAAACTAAATAATATCATCGACGGAAGTTTTTCATTTTCCTTTCAAATAAATGAAACAAACATTAGCTTGTTAGCTCCCTAATTATCTCAAGTGAGCTAACTAGCCAGCATAATGATAACAGACCACCACTGTCTAACATAGTGTGACTGCACCTGTATCACTCTTCAGCAGATTCTGCTGCCTGTCTGCTTTGTTGATATAATCACAGAATCACCGTGTTGAGTGTTGTAGGTGGGGAAGAAATCAGCCCAGATGTTTGTTAATTTATAATGTGTTTTTTATCAAAAACGCTTCCCCAGCGCCCATCTGCTGTTGCTTGTTCTGACACTGTCAGAGAAACTCTCTCCT
This sequence comes from Haplochromis burtoni, assembly GCF_018398535.1. NCBI lineage: Eukaryota > Metazoa > Chordata > Actinopteri > Cichliformes > Cichlidae > Haplochromis > Haplochromis burtoni. Next base: position 89,020 of record NW_024583329.1, read on the forward strand.
GCTCGCTCTTCCTGTCCCTGTCAGCTACTCCAATCCTTTTCTTCTGTTCGAGCCATTGAAAGCTACTGAAATAGGGAAGATGTGGTTAGAATGATGGTAGCTGCAGTGTTGGCCAGCCTTCCCTGCCCCCTGAGCACACTGCACTACCCCTCCCCTGCAGCAAGGAAGACTGTGAGAGTGTGGTCCCGTTAGAAAGCAGTGTGGATGATTTTTTTGCTTTTCCTAGCCTAACTTTATCAAAGGAATAGATGTTAAAAACAAATAAACGTTACATATGTTTCTGCACTATGTATTCAAAGCCCAACAAAAGATCACATCCTACCAGAGGAAACACTGCAGGAGGAGAATAAGAACTGGACAAAAGCAGGTCTAAAATTTCAAATAGTTTCATGTAGAGATGTCAACTGTAAATAATAATAATTAAAATTGTAATAATAATTTTTAATACATGTTGGAATTAAATGTCCTCACAGCGTGTCGTGATTGCAGCCAGCATCAGAAGATACAGCACTCCCAGGTTTACTTCAAAAACTCTGAGCCAGCTTCTTGTTGAAGCTGGAGCGTACTTCTGGAAGTGTTCATCTGTGCAGAAAATACACAAAGAGTCCACTGATGAGGCACGAAAGACACTTTGGAATTCATTTTTCTTTACATTTAGTTAATTTCCTTTGTACGAATGTTAAATCGAGTGGTTCTTGCACATCACAAAATGTGTTTTTCTAATGTGGCTGGCAATGTTGAGACATGACTACATTTTAGACACATTTGTGGTCAGCAGCAAAATATATTTTGACCAACAGAAATCAGAAAACTGATATCTTTTTAGCGTGCTTCAGCTGCTGTTGGACAGGTGTGTTTGATTTCTCTTGAAATACTTCAGAAGACAATGTTTCCATGGGAACAGGATGCCTAGCAGTCCTGATGTAACAGTTATTAGCTTTATCATATGCACACATGAGTGATGTACAAATGCAATAATAAGGAACAACCATGAACTGTAGAAACATTAAGGGCTGATGAGTTAAATGAGTTCTATTGGTTACTCTGTTCTTTAGTACAGTTAAACTCTACAGTTTAAACTACACTTAAACACTTTTAAGTTAAAAGCTTTTTCATCTGTTTGTGTTTCTCCTAATCACATATACTGCATTTTGATAGAGCTGACTTAACAAAGAATTTGTTTAGATATCCATCTGTTCCTTGTCGGACCACAGAACAACTATGAAATACTGATTTAAACGCTTTGCATTAACTAACAGGTTAAAAGAGCTGTGCTGCTCCTATTGGCTGCTTCTCTCTGCCACTCACAGACCTCTTCCTGAAAGCAGCAGCTGAACCAGTTTGACTTGAAGCCACAGACACTGAAACAGTCAGACGGTTAGAAACGGAGCTCCTAACTGGGAGTAAACAGGCCCAGTGCAACAAATGATCTGTGTGCCAGTTTGGACTGAAACTGGAAACATATTCTGGGGACATGTGACACGAACACTAATATGTCTTAAAGTGGTCGGATATCAGAGCTTTGAAAGACACTGAACAACACTTTCATCACCAACATTTTCTTTGGTTTGGTCACTTTGATGATTTCCTGCTTACCAGCTTCTTGTAGGCCAACGTCAGGGTGCTGCTCTCCATCATCTAACACCTCCACCTCACTTTGCTCTCTCACTCCTCCATCCTCTTGGGACCCTCTGCTGTATTTCACCCTGAAATCTTCAACACTTTGAATTTCTGTAGACATTTTGAGCTGAAAGATCTTTGAGCAGCTTCACCGTCTGTCTGTGTCTTTAAGTCCGACAGCTTTGAAGAGAAAACAAAGAGGAAGTAAAACCAGACGAGAGTCACTTTTCATCTGACACGTCATGATACGTGTAAGAGTCAGTTATGAAGCACTGCAAACAACATCCTGCAAGACCTCTAGTTCCATTATATAAATTAAAAATGCTGAAATTCCATTAATACAGTAATTAAATCATTAAAAATGATAAATGACAGAAACTTGCAGTAGCTTAAATACATTTGTGGATTTCAGTGGGATCGGGAAACCATTTAGTGCTCATTAAAATACATCCAACAACTTGTTTTTAATATTTGCTGCTTATCATATCACAAACATACAGGTTTAACTCAGCAGCTGCAGTATGTTTGTAATAACACGGCTTTGTTAGACGCTGCCTTCTACAAACTGTAAGTACATCGAAGCAGCAGAGAGAAGAAGTGTTTGTGACACAGGAAATATGTCAGAGTGAACTATTTATTCATCTTTATTTTTACCAGCACAGAAACTAACAGGGCAGCGTGGTGCTGCAGTGGTGAGCACCATCACTTCTCAGAAAGAGAGTTCCTGTTTTGGGTGGTTTTGAGTAGAGTCTGCTAGTGTGGGTTTCCTGCTTCCTGCTGTCCAGGTTCCTTGTAATCTGGCTGTACATGTAAACTAAAACACAGAGAATAAATCAAGCCGGCGTAAAGCCTTTCTTTAAACTGCCTGCTGAAACAGTGAAACATGCTGCCCACACATAGTCACAGAGTTTTTTTTGACTGTGCAAATATGTCTCCTCTCTTTCTAAACTTGAGTCCCCTTCTCATATATCTCATAGAATAGCAGATTTACAGGACAGCTCCAAGTACCTATCCCACAGGCCAACAGGAGCCCTAAAAAAGATGTTCAAAGGTCAGCCACAGCCAAAAACCACCATAAAGTACGAGGTGATAAGCCATCTGAAATGAAGGAATATGATCTTGAATAGATCCAGCTTCATGAAGCATTTTGTGAAAGCTGTTTGGAGCAGGGCTCATTACCTTTAATACCTTTAATACATGTAATCTTTGACACCCACTTTAACTGACCACGTAAGTGTTTTCCAACACATCCACACAAACACAGAGACACACTAAAGTGTGACTTTATTTATCTTTTTTTTTTTTAAATGACTCTGCACAACAAACTGCTTGCAGTGTTTATAAAATATGTTTTCGAATATGGAAAAAGATAGAAGTCATACATGTGCATTATATGTTTTATGCAGTTCAAACAAGGAAAACACTAATTGGCACATCATTTTCATGATGTTATTTTATTAATGAAATAAAAAGCAGTTTTTCTGTGATCACATGCTGAGAAAGCCCTTCTTTGCTCAAAACAACAATACGTCTTCTAAACCTTTCTTTTAAGTTCAGCTGGCAGGTGTTTCCCGAACACAGTGTTGCTTAGTCAACAATGTTTTCCCTGATATTTAATGAACGGTCATAATATTAATGGTGAGCTGTGTTCATTGAATGAGGCACCAGAGTTGGTCCTGCAGACTTTTGACATTTCAGTTTACACAACTGTGTTATAAACATTGGCCATTTCCAAATGTGTGTTTAACAGAACACCTGATTTCAGTTAGCTTCATGTTTAAGCATATCTGAAAAATCTCTGCCCACAAACAGCCTCACAGGAGTAACAAAAAAAGAGAATTATGATTTATTACATCTGCAAGAGAACTGAAAGAGAACTATGAATCATGAAACTCTTAAAGACTGTAATCAGATTGGCCGTGTAGCACAGTGGAACAGTGGTTAGCATGGTTGCTTCACAGCAAGAAAGAGTTCAGTTCCACCATCACAAGTCTTTCTGTGTGGAGTTTGCATGTTCTCCCTGTATTAGTGGGGGTTCTCTCTGGGTACTCTGGTTTAGTCCCACAGTCCAAAGACATGCAGTTAATGGGGTTAGATTAATTGGTGATTCAAAATTGCCCACCAGTGTGAATGTGAGTGCAAATGGTTATCTATCTCAATGTAATAACTAACTCTACCTTTCTCAGCCTGCTTAAGCTCCAGCTGAAGGATCTTTTAGTGCTAATGAGGATATCGACCCACAAGTCTTATGGGAGGCTACAAAATGTTTCATTCGTGGCTTTTCCATCTCATTCTCCTCCATGCTGGCAAAAACAAACTTGCTCAGGTGTCCAATTCAGAAAATCAGATAGAATCTTTACAGAATCTGCAAAAACTTATCCAGTCGGACGATCAGTCTACACTCCTAGCTTCACTGAAGGAAGAATATGATGCAATAACCTTGTCCAAATCAGAGTTCATCTTGCATAGAACTAGACAGAAGTACTATTTTGAATCAGAGCGTCCTAGTCGTTTGTTGGCACTTATGCTTAAAGAATGTGAAACAAGGGCACATATTCCAGCTATAACTAGGGATGGGTATCGTTTAGGTTTTATCCAATACCAGTACCAAACCGGTACTTTTGAAACGGTGCCGGTGCTTAAACGGTGCTCAAACCGGTGCTTAAAGAATGGAGAACACAAACTTTGTCCAAAAACCTCTCATGATTCAGCTGTTTTTTTGTAAAAAGATAACAATGTTAGCCTTTTCTGACAGCCTATAGTTCAAGGTTCAAGGTTCAAGGTTCTTTATTTGTCACATGCATAGTTATACAAGTATAACACACAGTGAAATGTAGCCTGACACGCTCCTCGACATGTGCAAAAAATTGGGGGGGGGGGGTGTGGGGAAGAAACATTATATATATATATAAATATAGTATATACACTGGGTGAATGTGCAGTTACTGCAGCTATGGGGCATATATGGTATCACTCTTGGCTGGAAGCAGTGCTTAAACAATGGAAAAAACACAAACTTTGTCCAAAAACCTCTCATGTTTAACTGTTTTCCACTTTTTCTTTGGTCATTTTAGCCTTTTTGGCCAGGGTGAAGGGAGTATCTGCCATCAAACAAGAAGACAGCCGCATGTAGCTATGATGATGTTTGCTAGTTCACCTTACATGCATTAATGTAATAACGTGGTTAGCCTACTCAACGTAAATTACACACGAACAACATTAAGCTACTCACGCAGAGAAGAACGGCTGCTGCTGCATCATCATCCTCATCATTTCTGCTACACTGGCAGGGCTAGGGGCCAGGACTCTCCTCTTCGGGTTTTTGGGGGATGTTGCTAACTCCGGGTCTGATAACAGGCACCACACCCGCAGTAGATGCGCTCGGTGTGAGGTCTCGCAGCAAGCTATCAAATACGGCGCATTTCTCGGCTTTAAAAAAACGCTATGCGTCGCCAGGTGTTTCATCAGATTCTGAGGTGTTACCTCCTTTGACAGTATACGACGCTTAAAGCACTTGTTGCAGGCTGCTGAGTTTGCATCTTTTGCTGTGAAGTACAGCCAGACTTTGACCGCTTCGCCTTGGGCATTTTTAATCTGTAGCTCTGCTCTAAAAGAACGTACGTACCTGGGCCCGCCTACTATCGCTTGAAAGGTAAAATGATTGGCTAGAATCCTAAAGTGTATCACAGCTCAGGAAAAAAAAGCACCGAAATGTAGCGCTGCTTTTCAGTCTGGTTACTACCGTTTATGTCAGAACCGGTGCCATAATGACACAGGATGCCGGTTCAGTAGCTATAACAGCTGCAAACGGTAAAAATACGACAAATCCTCAGTCCATTAATGCGACTTTCTCGTCATTTTTTGAAAATCTGTATAAATCAAATATCAATTTTAAGGATACTACCTGTAATAGCATTAACTCTAGATGAGCTGCATAGAGCGCTGAAAGACCTTAACCCTTTAAGACCTACCATAGAACCAAGTCCGCCAGAACTTATATTATATTTTTACATGCTGTAGTACCATTTTTGGGAGCATTTCAAGTTGCTATACATCAATACAACCATTATAACCCAGATTCTAATAATATGTATGCATTAAGTGCATAGTAATTACGTAAATTGCAAAAAAGTTCAATAAATTACAAAAAAATTGAAAATTGTTTTTGTTTTTTTAACATATATTTGTAGTTAGAGAAATTTAAGAGGCTTATCCCTCAAAACTATAAATACAAAAAAGTTGCACAAACTAGTTTCCCACCACAGGAAATTTATTTTGAGTGTCTTCATAGTTTTATTTTTGAAATACACCAATTTTTTTATACTGCAGGAAAAACGAAAAAAAAAATTATAATGCAAATTTGCAAAAAAAACAGCATGTGCATCAAAATAAACTATTTCCAGCTGTGCAATATGAGTCCTAAGCATCCCATAAACGACACAGAAAGTCATAAAGTCAAACATAACTACACCAGTATAGGCTTACAAGGCCCTGATGGTAAAAAAAAAAACAACTAAATTTCCGCGAAAATGATGTCACTTCCGGTTCTGGGCAGGTAATGGCGGACATAGGATAGTTCGCGCTGATGGATGTAGGAAGTGTTACGAACAGCTGATCGGATTGGAAAAGCGTGTTTCTGGAATATTATGTTTTTGTTGCTGCAAGTGCTTTTTCTGCAATATTTGCAAAGCTATATGTGGAAGGAAACCGTGACCGAGGACAAGCTGATGGCATAAGATGTAAGTACAACTCCTCTGGTTTCATATGCAAAAGAATTATTGCGCTAGCTTACGTGGTTGCAGAGCTACCGGGATTTAAAAATAGTTACGCAAAACGGAGCGTGCTGCTCTGACCGGCTCAATTAATTTTGCAATCTGGAACGGGTCTTTCCCCAGAGACCAGAAAACAGAACTTATTACCATTCTCTTTAAAAAGGGAAAAGACCCTCTTGAGTGCTCTAGTTTCAGACCAATATCTCTGCTCACAACTGATCTCAAAGTATTCGCAAAAGCTCTCGCATTGCGCTTGGAAAGAGTTATCCATGTTTTAGTCAATGCAGTCAGTATTAGTACGGCGAGTAACCTTCAGTAAAAGTAATAAATCACACAGCAATAGTACATTCATGTAGTTGTAAAAAGCTTGATAATATATTAAGTAATCCAAAGTATTCAGAATGCATTACTCTCATTGAGTAACGTAAGACGAGACTGCAGTAAAATTTATTTTCATTGTGAAACTAAATGATATACAACCCTTACAGGATATAGCTGTCCTGTAGGATGGCTGAGGGCAGGATCCAAATGTTACTATGAATTGAATGACAGGAGAAGTTTGCAGGAGAATGAATCATACTGCCAGAGAAGAGGAGGAAGTCTAATTGTCGTAAATAGTAGGGAAAAACAGGTGGGTGTGTTTACACTTCTCAATTGAAATGTGATATTTGTTGAGTGTTACCGCATCTGTGCTTTCAACCAGATAGAGAATCTTTAACTACCAAGGAAGCAGGTTAGCACAAGCAGCAACTGGTTAATCAAAGGAACAAAACTTAGAACAGGATTTCAGATATGCTTAAATATGCTTAAATGACCATTTATGCATATTTGTCTTTTTTTTCGGGGGGGTTCAAGATGACGCCAATGTGTATGGCTTGCCGTCTGTTCCTCCAAATCTGTTTTAATGGTATTATTCTGCTGTGACGTCGACTCCCTGCTGGTCTATGATCGCTAAGTTTTACTTAAACTTCGGCTATCTCCCAATACTCTGGTGTGTAGACTGGGAAACACAAAATACTGCCTCCACTCCTGTCGTTGGTTCCTACTCACCTGCTCCATGTACCTGTGCAATCTCCCCGGAAGCGAGGTCACCGTCGCGGCAAACAGAGTGGGAGATTGGTGAAGCTGAAGGCCTGTTGAGCGTTTGGTTCTGCTATTTCTTCCGGTGCTCCTAGCGTTGACTGCCGCCCCCCTTTTCCCTGGCATCTTCATAAGCCATCCTATGCATGTCTGGTGCCACTTGCTGGCTCTGAGATGTTCCCACACCCCCTCCCATCATACCTGTCCACGGCAGTGCGGAGCAAATCTGCAAAACCTGCCGTATGTTTAATGAGCTGATGTCTGGTGACTGTTCAACTGCGGCCAAATTTGGCCTGGTAAGACTTTCATCCTTAAGGAATATTTTTTGTCACACTACTTGGACTTTCTCTGCCTAACTGAGACGTGGACAACTGCTGGTGATTCAACGCCTTTGCAGAACTTTAGCCTTCAGACTATTTTAATGTCCCACGCAGATCTGGTCGAGGTGGAGGAGTAGCTATCATCTTCAGAAATCGCTACAAGTGCAAGCAGGTTTCATTGGAATTTTATTTTTCCAGTTATTAGCTGTTATTTTAAATAATTCTCCACCTACTATAATCAGTTCTCCATTCCTGAGACACTCCAATACGTAGAGGAACTCAGTTTTTGGTTTCATACCACTTGTCAGACTGTCTTGGATATTGTTGCCCCTCTAAAAATTAAGCATCCTAAGACAAAGCTTGAACCCTGGTTGAACGATGAAACCCGTGCTGCGAGGCGTGAATGTCGTAGGGCTGAGCGGAGATGGAAAAAAGATAACTTACAGGTCTCTTTACAAAGTTTAAGAGAGTGCTGGGCCTTATATCAGCTTACAATAAAAGAAGCAAAGCGGAAACACTTTGCAAACATTATTTATGGTGAAATTATCAGAAACCACATACAATGTTTAACTCAATTGAGACTGTTTTATGCCCTCCTTCTTCTCTCAGTTTTGAGCCTTCACTTCTTTATGAACAACTTAGTTTTGGCTAGGGTACGGATTATTTTGCCCACATCTGACCAATTTGTCTTTCAACAGTTTGAGTCGTTACTGTTGCTCAGCTACAGGAGGTGGTGGATCATCTAAAGCCTGTAGGCTCACCTCACGATGCTATCCCTCCCCGTTTTCTGAAAAAAGTTTTTCTACCATAGGTCCAACTATTTTAACCATTTTAAATAGCAGCCTTACTTCAGGTGTGGTTCCAAAGAATTTCAAAGATGCAATTGTGCAACCACTTCTTAAGAAACCTGGGCTAGATACAAACGCTGTTGAGAACTTTAGACCAATATCTAAGCTGCCCTTTTTATCTAAAGTCTTGGAAAAAATTGTATATGACCAATTGATCTCATACTTGAATGCACAAAATGTTCAGGAGATTTTTCAATCTGGTTTTAAAGCAATGCATAGCACTGAATCAGCACTTTTAAGAATTTTTAAATAGTATTACCTCAGGTGTGGTTCCAAAGAACTTGGTGTCATCCTTATTTTACTCGATTTAACTGCTGAATTTGACACTGCAGACGATGAAATTTTAATCTGTGTGTGTGTCCGTATAACAGGTGTGGCTCTGAAATGGTCTTATTTAACAGATCGAACCTTTTCAGTTCGCTTAGGAAACGGAGTCCTCCCGTGCTCCGCTGTCTCATGGAGTACCACAGGGTTCCATTCTGGGCCTATCCTGTTTTCACTTTATTTACTTCCATTGGGCTCAATTTTTAGAAAACACAGACTCTCGTTTCACTGTTATGCAGATGACTGCCAGATTTATGTTCCTCTTAAAAAGAAAGATGGGTCATCTGTAAATCGTTTACAAACATGTCTGGAGGACGTCAAGTCGTGGTTGGCGCTAAACTTTCTTTGTTTTAATGATTCTAAAACTGAAGTAATGGTGTTCAGACCTGCCTCCACTGCTGTTCCGTGTGTTGATTTGCAATCCCTGAAATCATTCTGTAAACCAGAGATTGTTAATCTGGGTTTTAAAATGGATCCTGAACTTAAGCTTGAAAGCCAGATTGGTCGTGTGAGGTCTAGTTTCTTTCATCTGAGGCAGCTGGCCAAAATTAAGCACTTTCTTGCATGACAGCAATTTGAAACAGTAATCCATGCCTTTGTAACCGTTCGGCTGGATTACTGTAATTCTCTTTATTATGGGGTGAGTCGATCTTCTGCTTTTCGACTGCAGCTAGTTCAGAATGCTGCTGCACGTCTTTTAACTGGCACTCGTAGATGCGAGCATATCACCCCAGTTTTATATTCACTTCATTGGCTGCCCGTGCATTTTAGGATCCATTTTAAGCTGCTTTTATTTGTTTTTAAATGTTTGTCCAATGCTGCCGCTCTGTACCTCTCTGAGCTTCTTCATCCATACATACCGTCCAGGTCCCTCAGGTCGGCAGACCAGCTCCTCCTGAGTGTGCCTGTAATCGTAAGCTCAGAGGGGATTGTGTGTTTGTGGTGTCAGCACTAAAATTGTGGAATGAGTTGCATTTACATGTTAGACGGGCACCTTCCTTATCGCTTTTTAAATCATGTCTTAAAACATATTTATTTACCCCGGCTTTCAGCACAGCAGGATTTTTTGATGTCTCTTAATCTGTTCGTTATTAATTATATATTTTTTTTAATTTTAAGGTATTCTATATGTAATTTAAACTGTTTTCTCTTTGTTTCATATTTGTAGCACTTTGGCCAACATTGTTGAATGTACAGTGCTTTATAAATAGAATAAAGAAAGATCTTTCTTTAATTGCTAGCTCCGATTCCCAGGAAACAAAGTCAAACTCTAAACGTGTACTGTTTGCATTCTTGCTCTTCACTTTATTAAAGAAATAACTTATTTAACTAATTTCTATTTTTTTTTCACTGCATAAAGTATACCTTTACAAAGTATGGCAACTCTTCCATGTTTTTGTCTCTGTGTAGAGAATACTTCATGGGGAAACAACTGAGGAAGTTCAGCAGTGCGGGATCCAATGACAAAATGCAAGTATGGCTCATCCTTCCATCTCAAATGTGAATGGGATTTTGCACTGCACACTAATCTGCCATAACATTAAAACCACTGACAGGCATACTAGTGGTGCCCATCACAATAGGACACGCAGAGTGGTTCCAGCTCACCAGAATCTCGTTAAAAAGGTGCTGTACTGTGTTTAGCAGCTGGTGCTTGGAATCATTTTAATGATAACAAAATAGATCTGATTTAATAAGTTTATGTTTGTGTTCATATACTAAGAAGCACTTAAATGAAAACTGCTACGGTGAGAAAGATAATCTAGTAGGCACATACATTTTCTGGTAGAGAATTAGATTAAAGCAGAATTCTATAAAGACTTCTGCATAATTCTGTTACCAACATTATATGGAATGTTGCAGGAAAATAAGGAAATGGCAGACTACCACCAAATATGTATTCTTTCAACATTAGTCTCTGGCTAAAACCAGGCAAGTACTCTGTGTTTCCTACCAGCTACCGTCCAGTATCTCTTTTTAATGTTGACCTTAATGTAATCTGCAAAGCTCTCTCATAAAGATTAGAGACAGACACCATCTCTACTTTCAAGATTAGGCTTCAAACTTTCCTTTTTGATAAAGCATATAGTTAGGGCTGGACCAGGTGACCCTGAATCCTCCCTTAGTTGCAATAGACGTAGGCTGCCGGGGATTCCCATGATGCACTGGGTGTTTCTTCTTCAGTCACCTTTCTCACTCACTATGTGTTAACAGACCTCTCTGCATTGAATCGTACTGGTTATTAATCTCTGTCTCTCTTCCACAGCATGTCTTCATCCTGTCTTCTTCCACTCACCCCAACCAGTCACAGCAGATGGCTCCGCCCCTCCCTGAGCCTGGTTCGGTTTTCTTCCTGTTAAACGGGATTTTTTCCTTCCCACTCTCAACAAATTGCTTGCTTACAGTGGCTCATTTCATTGTTGGGGTTTTCTGTGTTTTCTTTGTATTATTGTAGAGTCTTTATCCTAAAATGTAAAATGCCTTGAGCTGTTGTTGTGATTTGGTTCTCTATGAATAAAACCGAATTGAACTGAATTGAATTGTTTTTGAGGGGGGTCCTTGCTGGCAGACATAGGTTACTGACGTGCTACACTGCCCCTGCTCGATCTGGGGTGCGTTGGGGACTTGGCCTTATGGGGCACTCTGTCTCTGGCTTTTTTGGTTCTGGCTTTGCCTGAGGGGCGTGTGTCTTCGCTGGTGTGTCGCCAGGGTTGTGGGCTGGTACATGCATGAATCTCAGCATCATCGGCTAAAATTCATATGAACTTCTGCTACACTTGATGTAACTTAACTTGACCATGAAACCACAACAACTGTGTTCCAGTCACACCCTGTTCCTTACTTTAAATCACAAAGCATCACATCTGACAGTAATATATGATTGATATACAATTGTTTTTTTTTTTTTTTTTTTTTTTTGGCCTGTCCCGTTTGGCTCTTTTGCCATCAGAATTGTTGTCTAAAGGCAAAGAAAGATGCCCAACGGATTTACTTTACCAAACTGACCATCCCAGCCTTGCCGTAATGGTCCATTTGATTCACCTTTTATTGTTTATTTTATTTTCACTTACTGAATACGGGACAGACTTGACTGGGGGAAAGAAGGGGAGAAAGAAAGAGGGAAAGAGAAACAGCTGAGAAGAGGGACGGGGGAGAAGGGCAAAAGACAAAAACCAACAGAACGGGCAGAGAAAAAAAATGCATATATCAATCACCTGGATCACCTGCTGAGAAAGAAAAAAGAAAGCAAGCAGAAGAGAACAAGAGTAATAGAATAAACAACATCACAATGATATATGGGAATATGACAGTAAATACTAAATATTAAACATTATTGTGCAGCACATAAGATCAACAGAACACAGTGTGCTTTGAGGTAGGAGCCAAAAAGGGTGTAGTTTGTGGGTGTGATCACCCGTGTGTACACCTGTGAGCATGGACGCGCTTTTTTTTTAAAAGGTTCCTTCATGTAATGATCTGCTAGAGGGTGTGGGGGGGCCACAGCCCCGTCCTCCAGGGCATGAAGCAAGTATGGAGGAGATCAAAACTCCAGACATCCAGAGGCCCCCAGAACACAAGAGACCAAGGAAGACCAACAGAGGGGCAGCCGCGCCACTGTCCCAGAAAGAGCTGAGGAGAGTCCCAGATGAGGGCTCACTCAGCAGCCGCGGAGCAGAAGCCGGGGGGGTTGCAGTGACGCGCCCGTGAGCTCCGCCGGCAGCCAGCTGTGCCGAGTTCCCACTGTTTCAATTCCTTGGGATTGTTTGCCATTTTTACAAACAATTCCCTTATCGAGTCCAGTCGCCCCGAATGACGTCACCACGTTGCGGAGCGTCATTTACCTGGCAGGAAACATGGCGGCTCAAACGCTCAAAAGTTTGGTTATACTTTACGAGAACGGATGACAACAGGGCAACTTGCAATACTTGCAAAGTAGATATTTCATTTAAGGGAGGAAACACTACGAATATGCAAAAGCATTTGCTCACAAAACACGCTTATGAATGTCGTGTTTTTAATTCCGCTCCGGACTCGTGAATCTCAACCCAGCAGCAGCGGTAACGTTTGCACGTCCTCTCCCGTTAATGCGGCAGGTAAATAATCAACTAACAGTGCATATTATGTTAGCGCGATCTGCCTTATTACAAACCTGCCATTACTGTGCATTTAGTGACCATGATGAGAGACAGAGTGTGGCTCAGATGCTGGCAGTTCTCGCTGCAGTCTACCGGCAGCGTCTCCTTTCAGGCCAGGATAGACGAATGTCACCGAGCAGTGACTCAGTTTGTGGTCAAAGGCTTGCACCTATTTGCCACAGCAGATGCCCCCGATTTTCATTAAGTGAATGTGTTTAATTGTAGGCAGGGACATTAGGCAAGGCAAGGCAAGTTTATTTATATAGCACAATACAACAGCAAGGTGATTCAAAGTGCTTTACAGAGACATTTAAAAGATAAATCAAAACAGATAAAATCAGAAATAGATAAAATCAGTAGTTAAAATGTTAGTTTTGAAATTTAAGCTTAAAAGTGTGGATTTGGTGCTTTATTCAAATGCAGCTGAGAACAGGTGAGTCTTCAACCTGGATTTAAATAAACTGAGTGTTTCAGCTGATCTGAGGCTTTCTGGGAGTTTGTTCCAGATATAAGGAGCATAAAAGCTGAATGCAGCTTCTCCGTGTCTGGTTCTGACTCTGGGAACTGATAAAAGACCGGATCCAGATGACCTGAGGGATCTGGAAGGTTCATACTGGGTCAGGAGGTCACTGATGTATTTTGGTCCTAAACCATTCAGAGCTTTATAGCAGTATTCCACTACAGATTACAGATTACATGCCCCAAAATGTATTTGTAACGTATTCCT
>NW_024583330.1:0-72119 GCF_018398535.1 Haplochromis burtoni
CAGATTGGTCCGCCCTGCATTTTACTTGTATTTAACTTTGTGCTTTTTCAGTTTCATGATTCACATAGATCAACATGTCTTTGAATCTAAGTTCTAGTGAACAGCTACCAAATGAGAGTTCAACCCTTGGAAAAAAAATATTTAGACCTTTTATCTGATAAATTTGCCAGTGGATAATGAAAACAAACAGGCCTTGCCTGGCTGTGAAACTGCTCACCAGTTAATTTTCTAATTACCCTGAAAACAGGGGACTATGTATAAAAGATGGCTGTAATCCATAAACAGCTAATGCATTGCTGTTTTTGAACATCATGAATTAAAGTCTGCACTTTAATCACATCTTGATGGTTAAAAGTCACTGTATTGGTGTAGAGGGAAAGTTACAAAAATAACAATGTTATTGACCACTTACAGAGCCAACTACCAGTTACTACCTCTCAGCAAGAAATCATATCCTTCACAAAAAAAAAAAAAGAAAAGAAAAAGAAAAGTAGTGTGTCTGTGATACTGATTGACCAAAGTCAAGCAGAGAACTGCAAGTTTATTTACATCTTCTTTCTCTGGTGAAGCTCATGACATGAGTGGATTTGAATTTTAATGCACACCATCTACAACAGCTGGAAAGCAGATTATAGGGCAGCAGCATGATTTGCTGTGCCTTTATGAATGAACATCCTCAGATACTGTGCTGCAATTACAAACCACCAAATTGTTTTGAGCACACTTGTGGTTTTTGCATCAGAAGCCTAAGACGTCAGTGGCTATGACGTCCGCAAAGCCTTGCTGGAGGGGGGAGGGGGGGGAATCTACTGTACCACAGTGTGGTTTCACTTTGGAAGTACACACAAACATCTTGGGAATATCAGCAATGCTAATGAAGACAAAGTGGAAACACTCATCAGTGGGATCATAGAGGTTTTAATTACACTTCTCAAACAACTGCATCCAATATACACAAAGAAAGGTGAATAACTATCCAAACACTACAAACTAACAAACTGAAGTTAATACTTTCATTTGTCTGACAATTTACATCTAATACCACTCTTCAGGCTTCAAAGCAACTTCAGCAGTTCACTTACTCATCCACTAAGTGGCAGCATTGAGCTCATATCCAGCCTCCATAGCGCAGCTTGTTGGGCAGGTAGATTTGTGTGAGGAAGTCAGGAGCTATAGCTGTCAAAGACTGTATTTCAGCCTTTACTTTACTTTGCTGCATCAGTTTCATCTACAAAAACAGCAACACACAGTTTTAGTGGGATCAGACAGGAAGCTGTGCAAACAGACAAATCATAGATGCATAACAGACTCAGCAATGGAAAATAGCGGTTACAAACTTCCAGGAAGCTAACAGTCCTCTCACAAACATTCCTCTACTGTGCGGCACAATATCAAAATGTTCAGTGCGACAGGTTTGCTCAGTGCTTATGGAGAAAATTCAAGGCCTGACCTTTTTATTTTTTTTAATTAACAAGTTATATTCATTCATCCAATCAACTTTTTTCTTATTGCTACAACAGAACTGCCAAAAAACATCTCACAGGGTTGGATGAATGTACTGAGGGAGACAAAAGGCAAAGCTTTGAGTTTTGTGGTCAAAGTGGGACAATTTTGTTTGACCAGATCCGGATTCTTGCTCACCAAATTCCGCTTTGCCCTGTCAAAGTTAATCTTTGGTAAGTTGGCTTTCCAAGGTTGAGTTCCACTTAAATTTGCACACACACGCACGCACACACACGCACGCACGCACACGCGCACACGCACGCGCGCACACGCACGCACACACACACACACTTATAAGTTGGATGCTGTAGGATCCTAAGGCCATGGGCACTGATCTGAACACTTGGATCAGTGTAGTATCACAACAATCAGCTTATAGAAACTTCAGCTCATAAAGGCATCCAAATGTGTGCAAAGAATTTCAGGAGAAAGATCTCAACAGTTGCAGAGACCAGCGTCAGACTACACTTGGGTTCACAGTGAGAAAGACCGCCACTCCCGTATCTGCCTGTCCAGTTGCAGTACCGCCACAAAGAGTGCAGCTCCACAGTCTCGCAAGACACACAGCGATAACAAACCTGTATTGTGCTCAACTGCTTCTTATTTGTTATGTTTTTGTATTTTTTTTTTTTTTTGCTCATTTTGTTGTCTGATAAAATAATCAGGCTGCCCACGTGCTCAGTGACCTTGTGGTTTCCCTTAAATGTTTGGGCTCAGTAACACGTAGAGGATCTTGTGGGAATTGTAAGGTGCCATTACGTAAATGCTCATTTGGATAAACAGCTTTTTTTTTTCTTCATTCAGCTAATCAACATGTGGAATTCCTTAGCTGCAGAACTCAAACAGGAACCCTAAAACTGAAGCAGTTATTTAAAAGTATATCAGTCCTGCAGTCACGAAGAATTGTCTGCTTCTTGTCTTACAGTGCTTTATTGTTCTAAAATTGATTACTTTTTAGTTTAACTCTCATGCATGTGTTGCTCAGTATTCTGTGTTTTAAAGAGCGTTTTAGGGACGGGGATTGCAAATTAACTTCGACTATAAATGCTGTGGTGTGTGGCATGGTTCATGTTACATTCTTTCAAATAAACAATAAGCAAACTAAACCCAGAGACTGTAACTAACTGCACCAAAATGTTGTTCTAATTGGGAGAGGAAATGTTTCAGACTTTGGACTGCTTCAGCTTGCTTCTCCCCCACAAATTAGACCTCTCATTCCTCCAGATTCCTCCAGTCTAAAAATGAGATTTTGTAATATTTTTTTATTTAATGTCATTAATTCTTTTAGTAGTACCATGAGCTTTGGAAGCTTTTGTATATTTGGCTCTTGACAGGCAAGAAACCCCCCCCCTAGAAAAAACTGGTTTCTTAAAGAGAATAAAATGTATTGACGTCACACAGGACCATATCTAGATAGAAAAATCCTTCAAAGCTCAGTACCTTTCAGATACCTTTCCTTCCCATCCCACAAATTTCTACAAACAGTTTCATCTATCCTCCTACATAAACTGCAGCACTTTCCTCTTTGGCGTCCTCTTTCACTCACCTCTTTCTGCCACTCTGGTTGGCTGGTTAAGTATGGCCTTTCAAGGAGGCTGCAGAGTTTGCTTTCATCTCTCTTGGTAAGTGGGATCAGAGCGTCCTTGGGAACCCGCAACCTAAAAAATAAAATTTAGATTTAAAAACATATATATATAAGAGACTTCAGTTCATGGATGTTATCCCTGAAGAATGTTTCGTTCCCTTTTTTTAAACAGACTCCCAGAAAGGAGGTTATGTGTAGGTTCAGCAAAGTAAAAAAAGAAGAAAAAAAAAAAAAAAAGAAAGAAAAACCGAATAGACTACAATTTAATGTATGTCAGAAATTTTATTTTGGCCCAAATTTGTTCAAGGGGGTGTATACTTAAAACTCAATATGTTTTTGCAAAGAGCTCCATGAAGGAGGGAAAAAAAGTGATGGCAACAGCAACAGAAACCAAAACAAACAATCTAAACTTCCCCAGAATATAATCCCAATTAGAGGCAGGAGGAGGAAGTAGGAAGTAGCGAATGCTCAGTCCAAACCTCTGTAGGTCAGAGGGGAGGAGGCCTAGCCACATAACGCTGGGGACGGTCAGACTGTGGGCCTCAAACGACATTGCCTGCGGATAAACCGACGCATACACACCCAGTCACATACACACACATCAAATACACATAGCATGCTTATACAGAAAACAAACACACTGTTAATCAGTGCTGTACTCTCATACCACAGCAAACCCCAACACATGTTTACAATGAAGTTAATGAAACAAGAATGACTACAAAAGCCTCACAAAGGTCAAAAGTGATGCGATTGTCACACAATCGCATAACAGTTTCACTTCATAGCGTGTCTGTTTAATTTTCTAACATGCATGACTGATTCTTTTTATGTAAAGAGGCGCATGATTATAACGTGCTAACACAGAGACACTCAACAGGCTATAGTGGATAATGCAGAGTACAGGAATAACGGCATAACAGGACTCACCACTGATCCATACTTGTAGATGCACATGATTTCAATGCCTGGGAAAATCAGAGGGAGGGACAGAGAGACGCTGCAATCACTTGCATACCAGAGCAATTATCCTCTGTGATGTGATCTTAGAACAAAGTAAAGCATTACATATGTGTCTCGCCACGCAGCGGCAAAAAACTTAGTGGTATGGAGGCTGATGGAAACCGAGCCAACTCCCCCTGGACGACATCACACCAATGGGAATAATAGCTAGACTAGGCACCATGACACAGCGGACAGGTGCTAACTTTTGTTGGCTTAGCGAGACATGCAACCCAGCTGTGTGTGTGTCTGTGTGTGGATCTGAAATGCTGTTAAATGTGTGGGAAAATGCAAAGTATGTCTGACAGCTTAAGTATTCAAGCAGATGAATTATACCATGAGGATCAGCATCCACGAGGGCAAAGATGGGGATGTGCAGCTCATCCCAAAGCCTTTTCACCATCAGCCTGCTGTTCACATCTGGCACACCTTTACCCTGATTCACACAAACACAATGATTAAGTAAACAGATTACTAAGACTGCTCTTTCTGAAAGAAGACAACATTCAGATCAAAAGCAGACACAGAAAAATACTGTGATAATGATGCAAGGGGAGATCTTTGTGCAGAAGTCATCATCCAGCAGTCTCTGGAACGTCGCATCCTTCTCGATGATCATGACAAATTTTGCAGATGATACAATATCTGAAAAAGGACAAGGATGACAGCTGCAATGATAGACTTACAATCATGGGACAAAACATGAAAGTAGATTCTTAAATAGATTACAAAGCATACTTTTAATTCCACTGATGTTCGATGAAACTGAGACAGCCTGAAAGCAAAAAAAAAGAGAAAAAAGAAAATAAATAAAAAAAATTGCACTACTACTAGTGACATTATTGACATAGTGGCTCTAGCTGCTCACAACCCTAGCAGAATAGCGGCAAACAAAGTGTTGACTATCAGTCTGTGGTGCACGTGGCAGGCTTGAGTCATTACTCAATGAGATAATTTCCTGTAATTAAAGGCTTTACATTCTATCACTGTAATAAAATGTTTTAACCCAGTGAGCACGAGGTCGTTAGGATGGCTTTGCTAAATAAGCCAAATGTTTCTCACATTTCCAAAGCTGTAACGTCGAACTAAGCATAGTCCATTTCATGCCTGTCCATCGAGCAACCAGAACCTTATCTTAGTCCTAGTTTAATGAAGGCTTTTAGCCGTATCAAGCATCTATGGCAACATTTCATCCTCGGAGGGCCAGACTATTTTAGAAAAAAGGAAAAGGCTACTATGATTAAATTACATTTTTCTTTGACACACAAATGCAAAGCATTACTGTACTAAATTCCGTAATCACATTACTCTTAAAATTATATTATTGCCTACATTATACAGCTTCTTCAATTATGTGCACAATGGGTGGATAGAAATTAAAACAATGATAGATCAATAAACATTTTTCCTGTGCACTGCAATCAGCTGAGATCAGTTATTAAGCAGAGAGGAGAAAAACAAAATTAAATACAGAGCAGAGAAGGACAGACATTTAGCCATCAGTAAAACAGTAAAAGTCTGTTTGCACGTACAGTATAAACTGAACGCCCTCTGTTGGAATCGACTTAAATAGCAGCTCAGATTTAGTACAGATTCATTAACATAATGCTGCCTTTTACTGACATTTGAGGGGTTATTTAAATTTCACTTTTAAGGGCTGGTTCTGTTCCCTGAGCTGTATTTTGACTATATTTGGTGTATGGTCAGATAATGTCAATATTTTAAAGGCCCCTGGAGAAATTTCATGTATGGTGGTATTAACCTATATAAATAAAAAAGGACGCCTGGCTTCCGTAGCTCAGACTTACAGTTACTTTCTTGGGGAGTACAGTAAACCAAAAATCCAGCTATAAATGATGTACTGTTTCTTGTTGCAGTGTCATTTAAAAACAAAAAAACAAAACTGTGGTGTGAATGGCTCAAATCGTAGGTTTGAGCCATTTTATTCAATATTTTATCCAATATTTGTCACACCACAACCCACCAACCCCTGAGTCCCCGTCTTTTTAACTAGGCGGGCGTGATTAAGGATGCCGTGCAGGTGCGTCCGCCCTCCCTGCACGGCACCACAGACCATGCCCATGACAAAAACAAACACGAAATCAGGCGAAGAAGCATTAAAGTGGTGCTTACAGTTGAGCTGGAGTGGCAGTCAATCCTCGTGCCGTCCTCCTCCATATAACACAGGTCACCTGAGATCAATCCCTTGGATGTGGCCAACTAGCAACAAAGTTACAGATAAGTTACAGAATTTAGCACAAGCCCATATTATCACACACATACAAGGGACGAGCTATTTCAAGCACTGGGCCCTGAATTCAACTTTAATTTTATTTCTCTTTGATCAAAAGAGCTGTTTGTTTTCCACAGGTGTTTCCTGGGACAAGAAGCAGAACAAAAATAAAATACCATCCTAAACTAACATACTTCATCTGTGGGAGCTGAACTAATATCCAAAGGAATTTTTCTACAAGTTTTCAATATCAGGGGTTTGTATTTTCTACCACACAATCATGTGAACCGCATCGCCTGCTAACACAGACATGCACACTCACCACATGTAGTGATCTGCGAGGAACCTTTAGCATGCAGGAGATGTCATCTACGATACTATCAACAGCTTTCTGTGAACCAAAGAGCTTTGTGTTGTTGTAATAGATGTCTCTGTGGAGACAAACACTGTTATGTGAAAAAAATAAAATAAACTGAAATTCAAGCATTCCTATGAAAACCAAGGGTATCTATATGTTGGCTTTAGTAAAGTATGGATTATTTATAAAGAACCTTTTTGTAGCATATGAGTTGCTCTGGACAAGCCTGTAGATGACTGAGAGAATCTTGAGAATCTGGGCTTTGAAGAGAAACACAGATTTGGGGAAAAAAAAAAAAAAAATTAAACCTTAAACACTACATCAACATATCAGAGATTTAAACAACACATTCTGTATCCATGCCGTAAAACTGATCCCAAAAAGGCAACATGTTACGTCTCTGCCAATTTGTCACCTAAAACTACCTCTGACTTTTACTGACATTTGTGCAGTTTATGCATATGTTCACAACGAATACAAATGAAATCCATATGCACCATACAACTGTGTTAAAGAACTTCAAAAACAGATGTTGCATAACAAATAAAATGAAAAAAAAAACCAAACAAACATAACAGTTCATCTTCTCACCAAATTTAGTGACAGATGAAGGGCAGTCGGCCCTAATGGTGGTGACAGACTGTCTTGAACTCATCTGAAGCCCAATGGCACTGTCAAAGCTTCAGTGGGAAGCAATCAAAAAAAGATTTATGATTTCATGATGTAAACAAAGTAACAAAAGAGCCCATTTAAAAAAAAAAAAAAAAAAAAAGCATCTGCACAGACTGTGTGCTCCATTTACAGTAAGTGCTTTCAAACATTAGCTCCCACCTGCAAATTATCTAAAATTCCCCACACCCCGAGGGCTACCTGTAGCACTGTTCCATTTAAAATGGCTGAGCCAGAATGTGATTTAAGCTGTAGCAAGGTTTGATCTATTTGAGATTAGACAGTCCTCTTTGTTCTAAGCATAAGGTCTCCCCATCCTAGTCACATTAAAGCCTCTTGACAAATGCTGTGCTTTTCAATTCCTTATCAGTCTGTCATCTTTTTAGCAGCAGGAAGTTCTTTTAGGTTTTCTCTGAATCAAAGCAGAAGATTTTCATTTCCACCACCTGGTTGACCCCATGGTCAGCTTGAAAAACCCCCATCTAAAAATTCAAACAGAGCAAAAGTCTGCGTTTATCTCTTTAAGGGAAATTAAATAACAATGAAACAATCCTGTGTGGCTTTACACACGATTCCTTTTGGCTTGTGCTATCTCCCAAAGGTCATGTGGCTTAAAATGAATGAGCAATTATATGTGTGGAGGGAAACTTGCCATGCTACAAATCAAAATACCTTATGTTGGCCCAGCTGGATCTGTTGGGCAGCACCAGGACAGGGGCCTCAGCTTTGGACAGACTGGTGACTATTTCCAGGATTATGCTTTCAATTCGGTTTAAAATTTCCTGGCTGGAAATAGAAATACTAAATGAAGTTATAATATCACAAGAAAACTTTTTCCAAACAGACAACCAATTCTACAATTAATGTCAAAGACCAATTGTAGTCTAGGACTGTGATTCTCTTTTATAATAATATGCAACCAGCAGAATTTAGGAAAATCAAAGAAACAGTTTCTGATTTAAATAAATACCTAAATTAGAAGCTACATCACACTGCTGTCAAATGATATAATACCATCCGGCAATGCTGTTCATTGTGAGTACGCTTGGCACCCAGCTTTGAATCACTGTAATTTCTAACCAGATTATTCTAATTGTTACTTCAACCAACTGTGTGTTTAATAATAAATCTTTAGAGGCTAAAAATTCAACTTTCTAAATTCATCATTATTACAAAATTTCACCTATAATGTGAAATGGATATAAGAAATGTATTTATAAATGGCTAACAAATTAGAGGATAAAGCAACTTAAATTGTCTTATAGAGCCCAATATATCAATGGGGTCGATATAATTACTAATATATTGATTTTGGAATTTTAAATGACCAACTAATAAAAATGTAAAAAGGAAAGAAGAGACAGGAGAAACACCCTTCAGCCATATTATTTCTGTTGATGATACATATTTTGTTCACCAGAGGGCACTCAGCAGCCTCCCTGTTGGCAAAAACTTGTTTGGAAAGAAACAAACCACCACCAGCTGTGCTGAGGAATTTTTGTGACAATAAAACAAGATTAATTTTAAAACACACTATCATTATTTTAGTAAGAACTATTATTATTATTATTAACTAGACATGACAACTGCTAGGAAAATCTGTTTGCTTTAACAAATTTCCCAAAACAAATTTCCCACATGTGGGACTAATAAAGGTTATCTTATCTTATCTTAAGTTTCTGAAAGGGGAAAAATATATACTTTTTTAAAATCACTAAATACCTTATTGGTGTTAAAAGTCCTCTAAAGTCCTTTTAAGTGCTTTGGCACTGATTCTATAACTGAACCATCATCGTAAAGTTATTCCCTCATTTGGTATTATGATGATGGTGCTGGAAATCACAATAAGCCAGATTGGTCTAAAATTTCTAGCTCTTCCATTAAGTTGAGCTCTTGTGACTGCAAAGGCCATAGTTAAGTTTGAAATCATTTTCATATTATCAAATCATTCACTGTCATTTTCAGGCTGTAAGAAACGACTCTTATCAAGATGGAAATGTTTCATCACAGGATAAAGGTGATCCCATGGGAGACTTTGGAGGCCATCCGAGTACAGAGAACTTATTGTCTTGTTCAAGCAACTAGTGTGAGATAACTGGAATGTTGTGAGATGGTGTGTTATCCTGCTCGAATCAGCCATTACAAGATAGGGACACTGCAGTCATAAAGGGATGCACATGGTCAGCAAAAATACACACTAAACATTGCTCAGTTGGTACTAACAGCCCTAAATTGTGCCAACAAGTTTTCTCCCACACTATTGCACAACCATCAGTCTGAACCACTGAAACAAGGCAAGAGGAGCGTGTGCCAGTAGCCCCAGCTTCCTCTTCTTAGCTGACAGGAGTGGCGCCCAATCTGGTCTTCTGCTGCTGTTGCCCATCAGCTTCAAGGTTGTGACATGTTGCATATACTGAGCTCCTCTTCTCCTCTTCACTTTGGTAGTAACAAGTAGTTAACTGAATTATCCCATTGGTTCAAAGCAGTTCAAAGGCTCTGACTTCTGGCATTAACAAGGTATTTACCCACAGAACTGCTGCTCACTGGATATTTACTTTTTTCAGCACCACTCTCTTTAAACCCTAAAGATGATTGTGTGAAAATATCTCAGACCTACAGATCAGCCTGTCTGACACCAACAACTACACCACATTTAAAGTCACATAATATTCTCTGCATATCCTGATGCTTGACCATGTCTCCGTGCACCACGTTGCTGCCATATCATTGGCCAACTACACATTTACTTTAATTAGCAGTTGAACAGGTACACCTAATAAAAGGGCAACTCAGTGTATGATTTTAATCTTGCTAGTTCAACATATTTTGTGCAAAATCTTTTTCTAACGACGACATTTTTAAATACTTCCCGGACACATAATTGTTTCTACAGTAAAGTGTTTCAAGTAGAGTACATGATAAAATCAAATTAACTAACACTACCCATGATTGGCAGACATTTTTACATGTGACTGATTACACTGGGATAATAACAGGGCATAATCACAGGCTATGGTGAATTGGTAAAGTACATAGCTAGCCAACTACGAAACACAATGTCGAGTAAACCCTAGATAAACTGCTCTTTGTGAATATATACACATCAATATGAGTTTAAATATTAAATATAACCGCAATACCAGTTACATTAAACCGCTTTGGCTCCTCAAAACATCCACAGTCTCTGTGAATACTGTTGCACTACACAGAGAATAAGCTAACCTAGCGTAACTGGCTATTAGCCGGTTGGAGTAGATCGGTGTGAACTTACTGGTTGATTTCTTTTTCAGCACGCTGCCAGTCTGTCGTGACTCCCACGTTGATCAACAGTTTTGCATGGAGCTTATCAATTTCAGAACAAAAATGAGCCGCACGGGATTCCATCACGTTACCTGTTACTAGATGTCATTTTATCTACCTGCAAGAAATTCCCGCGTAAGGATGTTTTACGGAAATCTCGCGTGTTTTTGTGTCGATCACGCAGTTCAGACCTGTAGTATTTGTTTTGAATAAATTAATTTGCAACAATTATTCTGCCCTAAGAATTTCTACATGGTATTCAAGCAAAACCGAGCTAATAAATAGATATATTGCTTAAGTAGTAACAAATAGTAATGATAAAGTGATCAATAATAATAAAAGTTTTAAATTAATATGATTTTTGAAAGTAAAATATAGAAAGAGGTGTCTCCTAACACTGTCACGCCGTTTTTAATGACCGATACTAAAAGTTAAATAAATAAATAAAAGTGGTGCTGCTTCAGACTAATGTGATTTTGATAAACAGGCAACACTAACATTCTCCAGACTTTTTTTTTAAAAAAAGTTATTTTTAAAGTGGTCTTAAGCAATAGTTCCCCAGGCTTTCTGAAGGCCTGTTTTTTGTTAGGTCACTTAACAGTGACTTATGAATCATTCATGCATTAAAACTCACTTATGTCAAGAGGTAGAACAGTGTTGTGCTGACACCTAACAGACATCTTGGCAAAGAGACAATTTTAAACTGTATCTTTAGACACTTTAGATACTTCACACATTGTGAAGTAAATACTTTTCGATTTCTTCCGTTACATTTAGGGAAAATCCAAAAGACAACACGGTTTGAGAGACAGAAAGTACCATTTTTGGACGAACAAGGTGATTTCCAAAGAGCTATTAACTGAAAACATAGAATATCTCAGTACTGCACGCATTGTGACCTTAATAAATCTGAAGAAACTGGACAAGTGGTCGACAAAAGAAGTGGCAGATCTAAAAATGATCTAGAGCAGAGGAACGGCATGGAGCCATATTCTTAACAAATAGGAAGAAAATAAGATAAGATAAGTCACAGCAGGAGTGGACAGTGCAAAAGTTACATAGCAAAAATTAGAATACAATAAGAATAAAATACTGTACACAACTGTACAGAATAGAATAAAATAAAATACTATATAAAGTAGAATAAATAGAATAAAATATACAATAGGATAAACATAGAATACAAATGCTGTATACAAATGCTGTAGTAAAAATACAACTTTGTCAGTTTCAACTTCTGAAATCGAATGAATCCAATTTATTTATTTATTTTTTTAAAGATGGTTCAACTCATCATCAATATGTATGGAAGAGTTGAAGTCAGAGGTGCCACAGCGCATGTCTGAAGCCATCTGCAAAACAAGGTGTTGGATATCCTGTCAAAGTCAATGAAATTATGAATGCAGAAAAGTGTTGTGAGATGTTAATCAACAATGTAATCTGATCTGGAAATTGCATGACACACAAGAACTTTCTTTTTTCCACATGGCAATGATCCCAAACACTGCCAATGCAGTAAAAGCATACCTGGATAGAGAAACACACAGTGGAACACTATGAGTCATGCATTGGCCTCCCCAGAACCTGGACCTCATCATTATTGAAGCAGTGTGGAAAAAAGGCATCATTTTGATAGAGAACAGAGCAAAAGGCAGCCAACGACCAAAAAGAGCTTCAAGAAGGTCCGTCAAGAAGCCAGAGAACTATTCCTGAATACTATAAATATCATAAGAAAGCTTGCCTAAGAGTGTTCAGGCTGTGTTGAAGAATAAAGGGGTTGTATTGTACCAAATGTTGACTTTCACCTGGTTAGAATTGAACAAACTGTTTTTGCTTTGTAAACTCTATCTCCGTATATGTTTGCACGTTTCAATTAATCCCTTCACCTGTTTCCCATTTTCCTGCCGAAACAAAAAGAAATGAGGGGTGGCTCAGGTCTTTTTGCACATCACTACATAAGCTTAAAACTTATTCCTACCAGTCTTCCTGTTGAAGATAAAGACCAGTGATCCAGTGTGTGTGGGCCAGTTAACACCTCAGTGGTGTAAATTAGGAGGCATATCCTGGTAATCTAGAAAAATCCACATCAGCACCCTATGTGACATTCATAAAGCCGTGTCGCTGAGCTTGCTGCTTTTTGTCCAAAGGTGTGTCGTGTGTGTGTGTGGTTTCCGTAGGGTGGGTGCAAGTTTAATTGGTTGTGGTTAGCGTCTGTGAGAAGCCAAATATATATTGTTTCTGTTAGCCATGTGGAAGTGATTTTTAAATGTAATTTTGATGATGGCTGTGTGCGTAACGATAATACTGGCCAACATGTGTTTTAAGGCTCTCTTAAATGGTACAAATGCTGCTCATTCTTTTGTTAGGAGCTCAGTTTACTATATCAGACAGTTATTGCCTATTTGCAGCTGTTTTAAACTACAAACATTAAAAAGACATTAAATAAATACGACACCCTGAGGAAATTACACATTTTGCTTCATAAACAACCTTTCAGAACCTGTTTCTGTCTCTTGGTTGCATTGTGCTGCAGTCAAGTCGCTTCATTAAAGCAGAAAAATGTGCTTGGATTTTACAACTATTAGGTCATCAAGAGTCCCCACCTTTCAGAATTGCTGGCAGGCATGCTGCGTGTGTTTGGAGAGGCGCTGTGGTCTTTTTTTTCCACAGTGTGAAGGCCTGCTCAGAGCGTGTGGGAGCCAGGATCTAAAGAGAAGAGGTCCGTGCCCCTGACCTGACCCTGAATATTTTCTAATGTGCAGCTTTACCAATGGTCCCTCTTTCCCCTGAGTGACTTTGACAAGCTGCTTCCGTAGTAATGTCTCTTAATTTCAAAGTAATTGCTATCTCTTAGTGATGAGGAACAACCCCTCACCCAAGCTGAAAAAATGTTAATATGTGGAAGACCACAGGTTGCCGGGGTCCTTTTTCTTCTGTTCCAGAAAGCCTGAGACCCCTGCTGTTCCTTTGGCCCAAGAGAGATTTGTGTCGAGTGTGAGGCCCTAACCTGAGGAGACAGAGTGCAACGAGTCATGTGCTTGTCTCGGGATGAGTGTTTGTGCTGGGCAGGAGGGGGAACATGGGGGAAGTAAGGGGCTGCAGGGTCAGAGGAAAGAAAGGGGGAGCGGCCGCTGCAGGTGAGGGGGATTAGCTGCAGCTAGAGGCCCAAAGAAACTAAATACAGATCTGTCAACCTAATCCTCACAAATAGAAAACAGAACCACCCTCCCTTCACAATCCACATTCAGCTCATCCACCTCTTGCTCTTCTACCCCCCACTACACGCCAATCCTCCCACCTCCCCTCCACTTACTACCTCAGGCTCTGCTGCTCCTCTGTTTCTCATCAATTTTTGGCCAGTCTGTCTATGCTGCCTGCTCTCTAATGGCTCCTCAGACCAGCATCCCCTAAAGAGGGGCTGACTGATCACCCAGGGTCCTCTCTGATTGACAGACCAACATAGCCTTACGGAGTGATGAAAGCAAGAGTCAAAGGGGCAAGGCCTCTCGCTACACAGACAGGAATCTTAATGGGACCTCTGTCGAGAGTTGCTGAAACTGGGTGGACATTTATCAGGCCCACACACCTCAGTAACGGATGCCGATAAGTGTGTGGCTGGATGAGGAAACCAGTGTCAAGCCTGGACTCTGTGCTGATGACACAAGTGACAGGGCGCCTGAGTGATAACATCCTATAAAGGATAAGCTCTACTAAGCTGGGTGTTATAGAAGGCTTAACTAAAACGGTATCTCTGATTGTCAGCAACACCAACTATAACTGATGGGTCTGGCTGGACTGCTGAGAGCTATAAATCAGGTTCAAGCTGCTCTGGTGATCCCAAGTGTGATATCAGCTTGCAGACAAACATGGGGTGGCAGGACATACCAGGTTGAAAGAAAGCAGTGAGTGATGGAGAGGAGAGCTGCAAGGTGCACTATTTCAAATAAGATAATCACATATTCCTCAGTGGAAAATATCTGCAGATCATTTGGACGTGTCACAGTATCATGAAGCTCATTTATACCAAATTAAAGAACGACATAAGGGTTGGGTTGCAATTGCCAGTTCCAAAGTATATGTAACCTATTTGTTATTGCTCAAGTCTAATAAAAGTCCTCTTGAATTTTTATCGCCGTCCTTTTTCATGATTTTTGTACCTGGCAAAACATTACGTTTAGTTGTTAAACATTGAGTTTTGGTTCTTTGGTTGTTGAGCTTTACAATGTGAACTAGTTTGAAGCTGTTTCATATACCCACCCCCCTCTTTTCTTCTGCCTGTCTCACAGCTGTGTCTCATATGTTCATGAGGCCCCTGGAAGTGTGAGACACCAGAAGGGGAACATTTGCAATAGCTCAGCTCCACCTGGTTAGGCTGTTTTAACAGGCCGTCGGTTTGTGCAGCGCACACAGTGGGGTTACGCCAAAAACATAGACGAAGGAGGACAGGACCAGCAGAAGAGGGAGGGGGCATGAGCAAAAAATGTGCCTCCGCCCTCTTGTGTCCTGGCACCCCAGCCCTACACTTCTTTATTTGAAGGTCAGTTTACCTTGAAAAAAAGTTTTACTGTATCGTCTGTTGGTCTACTTGGTCAGACCCCGCCCCTCTTCCACCAAACCTCATCCGCCTCACTGCATGCACAGGTCTTCAAAGGACTACTGCCTGCTGCTCTCTGAGGCAACACATGAAATAAATATTAATCTGACCTCTGACCGCATGCTTTGAGCTCCTAAGCAGTGTTAACCGGGCAGACAGAAAGAGCATCAACTCTTGTCATAGCTAAAAAGAAGTAAAAAGAAAGAAGCACAATATTTTGAAGTGTTACCTGGATGTGAAAGCATTTCCAGGTATATTTCACTGCACCGCTGTGTGGTCTTCTTTGGAGCTTTGCATCATGCTCCAACCTGTTGGAGTGTAGTGGGGAGGTGTTTATTTGCTCAGATCCACTAAGATCATAATGGAAAGAGCGCATGTGTGTGCAGTCAAAATGCTCCAGGCCAAATGCTGGGTTTTAAAAGAAAAGACCTTTTGAGTTTACCATTATGAGCTCTAATAGAATAAGCCTTGTCATCATGGCTGCACAGCTGTTCAACTCAGCAGAGTTTTCTTCCTGAAAAGACTTACTCAGGTACACGTGCATGTCTACGTGTCTACGTTTTTCAGCAGCTAAGCAGAAATAATCTGTGTATGTTTCATTTTATTCATTTATTTTTAACATTTACTTTTACAGGCCCAAACAGATTGTCTCACCATTTGTCCGGCTTGTGTATTTTAGCCAAAATATTCAATTTAGTGGGACACACTTGAGACAAGTTGTGGCTATTCTTTTGGAAGTTTGTATGTGTGTGTGCATTACTGACAGGATATTCAAACACTGTTTGTTCTACTTTTCTACTAGTCCCCCTTGTCAAAGGCCCCTTAGTGCAGCTTACCCTGCCTGGCCTCTGCCTGTGCCCACTGTTTACTGGGACTGTCACCAGACTCATGGAGGCCGAAACAAAGGGGGGTCTGTTCTTATTGTCCTGTCCAGGATTGTCAGTCCTTCTCTGGGCACAAACTGAACTGAGGGCTGGGGGTTGTTTGAAGAGCACTGGGGGCATCTGACCTCACCAGACTTACAGAAAGGGCATGAGAATGAGACAATGAGAAAGTCAAAAGAAAGTGAGAAAGAGAGGAAGATGTATAGCTATAACCCAGAACCTTTCAAGTCCTCTGTCGGAAACTGCTGTTATGTAAACACCTGCAGCCATTAGCTGATTCTATCTGAGGCACCGGATAGAAATGTTTATATGTTACATACTACTGAAAGGCGAGTTAAAAGCAAATAGAGTATTAGATATACAAAATGAGTAGTGGCAGGCTATGTAAGCTTTAATGCTTTAAGCAATGTTGAATTGTCATTGGAAAAAAGAGGAGTGGAACGCCTTTGAAGACAAGAACAACCACATTAAATGGGCAGGAAGGTGAGCTAAGACCCCAAGACATGCTCTACCTCCTTTCCTCCCTTTCCTCTGTTTGCAATCATAGCTTAAGCTGTCTGGCAGCCTCTCTTGCTGTGCCATTGAAGTCTAATTTTATTGTCATAAAAATCACCTGGCAGGCTGTAGCCTGAAGACCCTTTGAAACTCCTCTCTCTGTGCAGTGAGTACTCTCTAGATAAAGCAGTCATTCTCGGGCCATCTGAAGTCCCTCCGCCTGTGTCAGTGAGAGCAAAGCGCACATGAGGGTCAGGAGCGTTCTATTAAAGTGTGGTGTTTAAGAGGTGCTGGTGCCAGGGGGGCAGATGGAGGAATGAAGCAGCTGCCGAACATCTGCACCCCTCCTTTGCAGTCTGAGCCCTGTGCACTGCTGCTTTTGTCACAAACTTCCTGCTCTAGCTTTGGGGATGGAAAACTAGGATATCTTCAGAAATGCAGCGTGAAATGGCAGTTGTGGGGCTGCAGTACAGCCTCTTTGACATCAAAAGATAACAGGCTTTAGAGTCTCAGAGCCACATGACCCAAGGCATTCAGAGAGTGCACCTGCGGATCAGCCAATTAACTATTGTAATGGCAGGACTGCAACTACATGTTGCGACCTCTCCTACAGTACTGAAGTACTCACTTGCAAAGTCAAATAAGAACTCAATGATTTGAAATCAGCCTTCCATATGTACACTCACCATGAACGGTCTGTTGTGGTTGTCTTAACATCAGTCGTTAGTGAATTATCACGAGCCTACAGGTACTAGGAAATGTGGAAAGCATTGACGAAATGTGGTGTATAATAAACTGAAGCGTCATAATACAAACCCAGTCCTAATCCTTTTCTTATTTGCACATGTAGCCTCAAGGCGTTCTCCTACTGGCAACAAAGCCAGGCTAGCTCTGCTCAATAAGGCAACCATAACATTCTCTCTCTCCCTCCCTCTCTCTCTCTCCCTCTACTCCTCTTTGCAAACAGCGCCTCCTCAAAACTTGTTCTCGTCACTCCTAGTGAAACCTGTCTGCTTGCAGCCTTCTCTCTGCAGTTGCAGGCTGCACTACAGCTGGTAGAGCTTGACCGCAGGTTGCGCATGAGGTCCACGCGTCCAGGAAAGCAGTCAATAAAAGGACTTTGAAGTGAAGTTGATGTTTCACTCGGCAGCACGTCCCTCAACATGAGGGACCGTAACTGATTTTGGATATTAAACACAGAGTGTCTGCTGCTAAAAGTTTACTAACCATTTTTTTTAGAGTTTCGGTGATCCGAATTGGGCGCAATTACGCACTGCGAGCATTATGGCACAGATTTTGGATAAGCGTGCTCCCGTTTTGCTCTTGGTTTGGAGCTACTGCGTCCTGGCAAACACTGCCTTTACGAACTTTACGTTGGACAACGAGTTTCACTCCAGTTTCATCCACCGTCGGCTGAAGAGCCAGGAGCGCAGAGAGATGCAGCGGGAGATCCTGTCGATCTTGGGGCTGCCGCACCGGCCGCGACCCCACCTCCATGGAAAACACAATGCTGCCCCGATGTTCATGCTGGACTTATACAACGCCATGTCTACAGACGGAGACGAGGACAGATACTCCTATCCTTACAAACCCGTCTTCACCACACAGGGTCCACCGATAGCCAGCCTGCAAGACAACAACTTCTTAAACGATGCAGACATGGTCATGAGCTTTGTGAATTTAGGTAGGCACTTTATTTTCTTAAGTCTCCCATCACATTCAATTTTATATAAATCCCCTCCCAGAAAAACAAGACGGTGGAGAAAAATAAACACGTTGAAATATTATCAATGTAATCGTTGCTATGCGCGTCATAATAACCCAGGTCTTTTATTTGATTATTAAAATGTAGTACTAGTATGACTGTCTTTATATATTAATTATCAAACACATAGCAAGGACTTTGAAAAAAAGCTTTTTTTAAGGACACATATCTTTGGCTTGACGATTATAAGTGTTGAGAAGTTTCACATGTTAATTCGCGCCGGTGTTCTTTTTTAACAAGGAGATTTAGCACTTTTAATATTGCACTCTGCTTACATCTTACACATTGTTTTTGTGAAAAATCAGGCTTTTAGTCATATGATATGTAAGTGTCAAAGGTGGAAGAGCAGAATGACTGTGGTGGTATTTTATCTTCTTACAGCGCTTCACGTAAAGAAACAGCACAAGTATTTTTCTGATGGTCCACCTGTGTCCACACAAAGGAGACCAGCACAATAACCACGTTTACATACTGCAGTTATCTAGCTAATACCAGGAGTGGCACATTCCAGTGTCCTTCTCTGTTAAACAGCTGTGCAACCAGCTAATGTTCAGGTGCTGTTCTGTGGATGATGGACCAGCAGCAGCTAACTTGTCAGCCATGTGTTATCTAAAGAATGAGTAAGTCAACAGCAGAATGAGTTCAAAGTGCACTGGGTCCTCCCTTAACTCTAATCTGGAGACATCCCTCACATCACAAATAATGCCAGCCAGTGATGTTAGTGTAGTCACAGTGTGGTTTAATTAGATTCAGTTGTTCACAAAGTGAATAACAATCGCATAGGACACACTTCACATCAATAAAACTGCTTTGTTGAAAGTTGTTTTCTGGCCCAATGTGCTTATCTAATCAAATATGTTTATTGACCTTTTATTGCTGCCAGCAACAGTCAGAGGTTGTAAAGTGTAAATAATCAAAACATTAGCATGTGTTATCAGATTTATGGATTGATAAAAGCATCATTATAATTCAATTTACTTAACAAATTATGTAGTCACAGCAACAGCTCCATTTAGGTTCCAGAAGAGTAGCTTTTACATATCAATCTGGTACCAGACAGACATAGAAATAAATCAAATCTGTAGCAGGCATACGGGTGGTTACGGTTTTTGTCAGCCAATAGATTTTGTTTCTTGACTTTCTGCAAGCAGTGAGACATTTACATTCAATCCTGGAAAGCTCATTGTTGGAGTGTCTTGGCAAGAGAGAGGGAGGTGACACTGGCTCCTCCACTGCACTGTGTAATTACTGTGGGAGCTGCTGCATTGTGACTATTTTTGACAGGCTGTGACACAGATGGATCTGACCACAGAGACTCAAGACACAAGTCAAGGGCCTCACAAAGTCAAGGGCCAAGACGGCACTAAGATGGCGAAAAAGGAGGGAGAAGGGAGCCTTTGGCAGAGTGATAAAGTTGGTCTGTCTATTTTGCAAACATCTTTTTAGCAAAAACCTTTTGCAAGATGGCTTACATCAACTAGGGAGAACTTTTTTTTATTTCCTATGTTAACAACAACAAAGTCACACTGCCCTCTTGAAATCTTGTGGCTAATGTAATCACTAATGGCATCTGCTCAGGTTGAGTCTTCCTCACAGCACATATTTAGTGTTCCCTCAAATGACACTCATTTAGATATAAACAGCGCATTCGTGATTTAATCTGCCACGTGTTAAATCTATCAGTAGGGCCTATTGTTAGGCTGGTTCCGTACTCTCATGTGATACCATCAAATAGACATCCTGGTGGCTTTATTCAAAGCAGCAGATAATATGCAATTTCGTTACCCTTTACACGAGAGGGAGGAAGGGAGGAAGAGGGAATTCACAGAGAAGAAAGTGATGGCTTTCAAATGGATTGACTATTTCCTCTCCAAATTCCTTCCTTTCCACATTTGCTCGTTGTGGTTTTTGTTTTCTTATTTAGGTTGTCTGAGAGCAAAATGAGTGTAGCTTTTATTTAAAAATTGTCCCTCAAAACTGCATGTCTCCATAGCTACTGAGCCAAGGTACATTAGTCAGACTTTGTACCCTGGGCGCTGCTTCCTGAAAGGCCCGTTTTCATGCACTGTTTGCATTTAAATTTAAGGTCAAATATGTGAAAATGGATCTGATTTTAGAATTGCCATCAAAATCAAAGATCCCTGAGCCACTAGAATAGTCCATATTATGTAGAATGTAAAATAATTGTTCTAGCTCTCGCTCTTCCTTACTGATTGCCACTCAACAGAGCTGATACACTTTGTTGTCAGCTTGTTTGAGTATATGCAGAGACCAATGCAGCCAGCTAGGGTGGGTGTGGGCTTTGGGACAGACCTCAGGCCAGGGAAGTCCTCTCTCTGAGTCACTTCAGTTTAAAAGGCCAGCTGTGTAAATGACTTACAGCATGCATTCAGAATGCATACTGCTGCATGGAGTGCAGCTCACCCAGGTCCTGGGTGTGTGCCGCACATGTACATGTAGCACACCAGAAAATTAGCACACTCACACTGCTGTCATAGCTAAGTAACAATAATGAATTTTACCTGAAATGCCCATTTTCACATTCCCAACCACAGGAAAGGGCCATGACTTGGCTGTCTGCTATTTGCATCCTGGATGACTTAAAGAGAAGCAACATCGTCACCTGTGCTGTGTGTGTGTGTGTGTGTGTGAAGAGGGAGGTGAGGGCATAGTCTATTACTGCAAGATGTTTTCATGAGGTGTGTTAGTCACAGCGTTTTTCCTGTTCTCATGCAATCACGGATTAATGTATTCTTATGGGGCTGTGAGTCAATCACAGTGCTACACTAAGGCAATCGTTTAGTGGAAGCTACATTTAGCAAATTCATAAGGCTATGATATGGTAGTGTCATGTTATTACTCCAAGTTAAGACCAATTTTATCCTTTGTTTTTCTAGCAATTCTTAAAGTTCTGGCATGTCTCACTGAAATAGGATTTTTTGTTTCACATTTAATAGGTTATGTACCGATACCCTTGAGCTCCACACTATTAACGGGCCATAATCCTTTAATGACTACTTGAAGCCACAGATGGCGCTGTTACCATTTTACAGTTGAAGTTGCGGTAAAAGTTCCTATAATCCTTTTTTGTGTCTGCCTGTAGGGCCTCCCTTTCTCTGATCACATTTTGTTTTCCTCTACCTTCTCTTGCTCTCTCATCCCGGTCCTGTGGATCTGAGACACTTCTGCGACACCTCAGGCTTCGGAGCGGCAGCGGACAGATCTGACGGCTCGCATTAGCCCAAGTGCCTGTTCGGCACCCTCACACCCCTCAGTCCTGCTTTGCGCGCTTCCGCTACTCTGCAGGGGGTATCTCTCCCCGGCACCACTCTCCCTAGAGTTAACTACCACTATTTGCACCTCCTTTAGATCCCTATAGAGCTCATTAACTCTAATAACACACCTGGTACCTAAAACCAGATATGCGTAGTCAGTCAAAAGGGGCTGAACAAACAAGACTGGAACACTGCACTAAATTATACAAATTGATACCCTGTAATGATCTGTCTTTTTCTTTATTTTTCGGTTGCTCTCACGCTAACAGTGTTTTAAACACAGAACTGGGAACAAGTAAGTCATACTTTCCGTATGCTAAAAGGAGACTGGTGATGAAAAGTGGAGTGCAAGGGAAGTGTAGCTTGCTCAAGATGTTTATCCTATAAAGAGCAAAGAGAGTTTGATCTCTTGGGTACAGAGTGACTATCCACAGTAGGGCGATTACCACGTTAGGAAACATCCTGCCCACTGGCAGCTACTGATGACATCATGCCTGCGTGATGCATTTATACTGCTGTAGGGTCTGACAGCACTGACTCTCTGGGAAAGGGTCAGCAAAGTTTCATGCTATAACTTACTCACACTTAACGATCATTAACTTGCCACAGCAGGAGTGTGTGCACGGTCACGAACACATGCCTTTGAGCCTTTGCACAAGAAGAAACAGTAACCACAGGAAGAAGAGTCTTTACATTTAAGACTTGTGGTCAAACCAGACGTCTTTTGCTTGAAGGCCATGGAGAGGTTTGAGATTATACTAACAGCAGCTTTGCTGACCTCTTACTCTCACTGCAGCCATAAAACATGTTTGCCCTCTGCACCCATAAACCTTACTTCTGGGTTCTACCTCATGCTTCACTGAGGATCACAAATCAGAGATTTATACAGAATATGTGAGAACCTCGAAGAAACACTGACTGTAAAGACTTTCTTGGTATCTTGATGCATGCTCAATCATCCAGGTAAGACAATCCCAAAAAGCCGAAGCACTACAAAGTGATAAAGTCAGTCTCCAAAGAGGCCGAAGAAGTCACTTGGATGAGTGACGAAACAGTTCTCCCACTGAAAACGTTGCGACCCAATTCCGCCAGAATAAAGTTTTTGGGACTTTCTTGGTACAGTCATTCTCACTTGCTTCTGCTGGTATAGAGCCATGCAGATGTTTTTGTTTTAAAGCAATAATTTGGCTGTTCAGTGAACACGCTTTATCACTTTGTAGTGGACTGTTGGGTAAAAAGATCAATAGCTCGCTGTGAAACATGAAGCAGCAGGGCAGCTGAGACTTGCACTAATTACACCCTGTTTGTTTAATTAATGAAAACAGTGAAGTGTAAAAGCAACATTTTGCCGAGGTTTATTTGCCAAGCTATTTCTTCATTGCTCCAGTAGCTTACTGTATACTGTCATCCTCTATCTGACACAACTCCTCCTTAAAACCCTAAAGCTGTCATTTTTACATTTCTGTTTTTGTATGAATAAAACAGCTGGTGAACTTCAGAGATGCTTGTAGTTTTGATGTAGCCAGGCTAGATGCTGCCCCGTGCTTTAAATCTTTGTACAAAGCTAATTTAGCTCTGCCATGGATGTAATATTGATCTTTTTATCAAAATAAAGATGAGACAGCAAACAAATCCAGTTTTTAAAAAAAGATTCCTTCAATTTGGCTTTGAAATACCCTATATTGAGATTTTTTTCTGTATGATGTATGATAGAGGTTAACTGAAATCTTTTTATGTTGCTCACTACATCAAATCACAGTTCATTTTTCAACTACTCATTAACTAAGGAATGAATCTGAAGAACCTACTCGACAGTGACGGTTCTGAATATTGGAACGTGCAACTTGCATCAGCTCCCTTGTCAAAGGCAATTAGACATTATTGAAAGGTGACTGTGACTATAAAGCAGCCACATCCTAAATCTACAGCAGTCTTTGTTTTGATATAATGTGCTGGAAGACAGGGATAAACTGTAGGGATTAACTATAGGATAAAACAACTCAGAGATGTGGAATTGCAGCCATTCAGTTTCCCCCACTCACCCACTCTTCCCCTCATCCCCCTGTTTTTATGTTCTCTAATTTTGTGACCACAGGAGCCACACCCTCCTCATCCAGCCAAGCCACCCCTTATTATAGACCTCAGGAAAATTCACATACAATACTCATGTTGGCAGAAGGAGAAACTTCTTAAAATTGTCTCCTGCATCACAGTGCAGTGTCTTACGCACGTGCGATGGCCACATTGACACCCTGTTTTTATCAGCTTGTTGTTCATTTGGTGAAATCACAGCCCATTCCTTCTTGAAATAAATAAAATAGCTGTGAGGAAACTCAAGGGAAACTCAGCTGCTTGCCTGAAGAAATAGAAACCTGTGACAGTCAGTTCATGTTCCATGCTTCACAGGCACAATATTTCAGCACTTATCATAAAACCACTTGCGTACAGTTGTTGCTTGGCTTTTACAAGCTTTGATTTGGCTGTCGGAGCCTGGTGAGGAATCTGGTCAGTATTATGGGCTTCCGCTAACGCAATCTTCTGCTAGGAGAACTAACACACATTACACAATACAGCTGGTGACTGGGCAGGGTAGGTGGCTCTAAAATAGTGTTTGAGTTCGCACTCCTGTCATGGCTCCAACATGAAAATTCACAAGCACAAGATGTTCACACAAGGAAAGACAATAAGGAATGAAATGTGTGGCATCTATTTGCGATCCGCCTTTATCCTCATGTTTCTTCTTTCATTTCATTCCTTCTCTCTCTTTCTCTCCCCTCTGCCCTGTCAGTGCCTCAGTGCCATGCAAAGAGCGGTGCATTTGTTTTTGCATCAACAGAGCTATTGGTCCCAGGATCTTTGACTTTGCTCTCGCCCCATCGGCCCTCTCAGCTTCACTGTTTGGTACCTGCTGTCATGGAAGTGCAGGGGAGTGCAGATGCTGCTGCGCACTGATAAGGCAAGGCCAAAGTAACGCAGACGATAGAAAAGTAGGAAAATGTGTGGAAATATTTTTTATTCAGTGGATCAGGTTTTTGCATTTCAATATGCATATTGGGGTTTTAGCCAAAAAGCAAATTATTTCAGTT
This sequence comes from Haplochromis burtoni, assembly GCF_018398535.1. Lineage (NCBI taxonomy): Eukaryota > Metazoa > Chordata > Actinopteri > Cichliformes > Cichlidae > Haplochromis > Haplochromis burtoni. Next base: position 24,750 of record NW_024583330.1, read on the forward strand.
ACTGCAGAATTAGAGCCACATATGGACAAAAGAAATATGCAAGGAAGGAGAGTAAAATTATTAGAAACACTAAAATGAGTGCAGCATTCCTGGCAATGAAGGAGGTCCGTCTATCATTGAGGCAGAGCTAGAACGCCCGCTGCTTAGTACATCTGGGCTTTTTGACCACTCGCCACATTGTCCCACCCGCAGATTGTTTCATCATCTCTCTCAGCGAGTGCCTTAGCCTGGCCAAATGCACAGAGGTTCTGTTATGTACATCCAGATATCATTTCGGACTCCTGGGTTCAACAGGTGAATTTCTTAGATAAGACATTGGGAAAAAAACACAATCTTCCTTGATCTTGTCAGCTGTGTACTCTGTGAAGCTGTTGGAAGCTTATGAGAAAAGAGATTAATTGTCTCCATTTGTGGTATTTATTTACACACTAGACCTTGGTGCAGTACATCAAATTGTGGAGTACATTAAGAGAAATTACCTGAGAGGAAGGCCGGGCTATCTGTACTAGCTATTACATTCCTTTGCTTCTGCTCACTCCCTGTCCAGCAGAAGGCAATAAAACGTGCACTCAATAACACTAATTAGCTCCAGAAACATTCCTTCTGAGCAGGAAAGTGAGCATACGTTGCTCTCCACATTTGTACACATGAAAGTAGATAAATATGCATGTGCTTTTTCATTCACTGGGAGTGTACACAGAAGCGATTACATAAATCTAGAGGAGGAAGAAAGATGTGTTACAGTCACAGTGTCAAGGACAGGCTGCATGCAAAGAGGAAAGACTGGCCTTCAACGCATACTTTGTAGGCCAGACTTTATTCTGGCCCACATGTGAGAAGCCTCCTCAAACACAGCTGGGGAAGAAGCTGTAATAAAGAAAGACAGCGACAAACAAATTCAGCAACTCAAGAATAGATGAAAGGTGGAAATCTCTCTGCTTCTCTCTGCTGTGTTTAATAGAAAAGCATGGAGAAATAAAGGGAAGAGGAAGGGAATGCTATGTTTTGCATTCAGAGAAAGTGTGTGGATGTGTGTGAAAGAGAGATGGGGAGTAGAAAAACATACAAAAGAACTTGAGAAAGTGTTGAAATGTTTTATGTCTGGGAGCACAGGAGGCCTAAACCTCTGGAGATGAGGGGCAGAGTATGAGTTTGGAGACTAAATACCACGCAGCACCTCTGGGACCATAAAACAACAAGTTAATTAATACTAGGAGGCCAGTGGTGATAATCAATACTGTTGATTCAGGAGAATAGGCAGGGAAATTTGGTATCATATGGCCCTGTGTGTAGGACATACTAAAAACTGGGCCAGACGTGATGGTGGAGGTTTAGTTAAGGGGACTTGTTGGACGCCGAAAAGATAAAGTTTCTCTGCACAGCTGCTTTGGCCTGCAGACAGCGGGAAACATCTGTATTAGCCTCAGCACCACGGGCAGCCCACTGTGAAGAGGAATGCAAGGAGCAATAGAGAGAAGGGCGGGGAGGGAATGAATGTGACATATGAGTGTGTATTTAAAAAAGAAATATTGGAGTTCTTCACTTGCTATTACCTGACTTGGCTACTAGCTATAAAACTAGAGCTGCGTGCCTCTGGTGTGACTATAGCGTGACACAACTGCTTCTGAGCGCACAAGTGTGTGACACAGTGTTGTCTGCAAGCCAGAGCCTCTTATATGTCTAAACTAATTCACCAGTTAGTCATTCCTTCCCTTCTCTGGTCTCCATTATCTTGCTCTTAACACACAATATGTGGAGAAGGAACTGTGGCAGCTCCTATGGGAACAGACAGAGGGGCATGAATGGTGCAGGGCCCGGTGGTCCCATATCAAGTCATCGAGGCAACACAGAGGAATATGTACATGCAAGTGCAGGTCTGTGTGGTACTTCTCCATCTCCACAATGAGAGAAAAATTTGTTCGTTTAGTTCTTTTCACATCTGTTTAGTGAGATGTATCACATCTGGTGCTGATTAGCAGCACTAGAACACTTAAAAATTAATATAATTTTTCATTGGCTTGGTATTTATTCACTTTGTAGATGTTTTTGCTACAGCCTCCCTTGTGACTTAGAATAAGAGCTGATTACCATTACTGCTGCTGCTTACATGTCCCGTGATCTATCAGATTTAGTTCCCACAAAAGCAAGAGAAGAACCCAGCTATTCATATATAAGCATAAAGAATAGGACACAAGTACAGAGAAGGAAGGACAACATACACTCTAGACCTGTGTATTACTGTTCATCTCCATAATATGATAATAACAAGAGAGGTCTGAGAGTACATATTTGCACCCAGGCTGAAAATTCCCTCCACATCATGCATGAGATCAGTCCCCGGATCCAGAGATGTATCTGGATCCAGATTAGTTTATAATACTTTCTTGAGAACAAAAACAAGACAGTATTTCCCACATTTTCTTCAGTTTCATATGTACTATTTGTTGAAATATGATGCAACATGTCCTGTTTTGCAAAGAACAAAACAAACAAACAAACAAACAAAAAAGGATCTGAATGAAATTCAATCATTGCTAAATCTTTGGCAAAAAAAATTCCAGGCAAATTTATTTATTATATTTGAGTAATCCTACTAACAATCAGACAAGGCTAAACTAAAAGTAAATTTTGTGTATTAATCTTTGACTTATTAATGGACATATGTGGGTTACCCATTTTTAATGGTCAATAAATACTCCTAGTAAGCCAGTTAATATTACTTCCTAATTCAGTTGCATGAGTGCCAGGTTGACATCAGTGCTGAGCTCTCACTATTCAGACTTAAAGCAAGCCAAAGATTTACTCTTGTCCTGCCTCTTGCACAAGACTTTCCCCCCCTGCTTAGAGTTCTTGGTCAGCGTCCTCTTTGGTCTTCTTCAAGCTGTCACAAAGCTCATATTTGGTGGTTTGTGACATAGTGCCTTTGAGCAGTAAGCAGCATGCTTCTTGTGGAAAAATTGCGTCCAATCAGGCAAAGTTACGTAATGCATTTGAGGCCAGAGTGGAAATGAAAAGGGGAGTCACTCTCTTTGACATGTGTTAATGTGGCAGTTACTCATTTTGAAATTGTTATTTTATGGTTAAAAAAGTTATTGAAGTGTAAATCAACAGTGGTCGTGTCTGTTTTTGCTGTTATTAAATATGTAGGTTTTAAATGTGAGTGGGCTTTTTTAAATCCCTTTTTTCTAATGGATAAAAGTCCTTGAGCCCTATGATTTCACAGAGCAGTAATTTACTCAAATGTTAGTCTAACACAAGAAAATTAGTGAGTAAGTGCACTTTCTGGGGACTATTTCAGTTTGATTTATTTATGCAACCAGAAAGGTGTATGTGACATTAAAGCCGTGGCTTTATACAAAGTGCTGAAATAACATATTGTCCTTTTCTTGTGAGCTGGTGGTGGTGGTGGTGGTAGGGGGGCATGTAAATCTATCTCAAAAAGTGTTATAGGAGTCTATGTCTATACACACAATATCTGTTTTAACACAAAGACATGTTGGATTTTTTTTGATAATTCAAAAAATGTGTTCAGAATGATTCTTTTTTACATTTGATTCTTCTCTCGAGAAAGAATTGCGGTTTTGGCTTAGCACGGGCTAAGATGCTAATACAGTGTTCATGAAAAACCTTCTGGCTGCCAGGTGCATGGTAAACTGAGAGGATGGAGGACTCACTGTCCCTCTGATATCTGTGATGTGTGCTGCTGTGCACGTGTGTGGCCTGCTCTTGTTTCTTGTTAAATGATATGGGATAACCATGCATCATCAGCGTTTTTAGAAAAAGCAATCAGACGTCTTAAGACCAAATGATAAAAGCAGCTCGCTGTGTAAGAGTAAGTGCTTGTGTGTGTGTGTTTGCCTCTTTGCATTTGTGTGTTGTTGCGTCTCTAATTATGGATTACAAAAACCCATAATGATTGTGTTACCGTGCTGTGACGCACAAGACTGTTCACTTCACAGGCAATACTTTGTGATAGTTGTGCGTGTGCAATGGACTATTTTTCTGTTTGTGTGTGTGTGTGTGTCTGTGTTAAGGACTCCGACTGATTTGGACGTTGAAAACTCTGAATGAAGGGTTCACATGGCATCAGAGGGTGTGTTCGCCATGTTTGTGGTGTGTGTTTTTGCGACACAGGTGGGGTGAAGGCTACTCACTTCCTCCCAGAGGAAGTCATAAATGCACTCACTTGGCTTTAACTGTGCCTTGTCCCCTCATCTGACGACTGCTTCCTTTGGAGAGAATTAAAAGAGAGAAAACGGAAGAATTATGGCAGAGGCCTTAGCTGCACTCTGTACGCTGCGTTATATTTTTTTACACAAATTACACAAATACCAGCACTGAAGAGTGGACATTTGATGTGAGAGGAAAATATTTAGTGTGGGAGTTTTACAGCAGCAGCATCCAACTGCTCTCATAAGCAAAGATAAAGAGCTTTTACAGTAAAGGGGCGGGGTGGCTGCTCAGGGGGGGCTCAAGAACAGGTCTGGCTTTCTCCCCAGAGGGACTGCACCTGCACTGGGCTACAGAAGGAGGGAGAGTTCCCTGGGACAGTAGAAGAATAGGCAGGCTCTAAAATTGTGTGAGAAGGTTCCAGGGTAAATTAGTAACAAGAAGTAATTGTTTCCTGGAATAATAACATTAAAGTGGTAGTCCTTACTTGTTGCATTCCTCATAATATTGCGGGCATGTCCTGTTGTGTGGGGATGTGTCCTAGAAGGTCCTGGAAGATGATACATGATAGTGATGTAGGAATATGAAAGAGAATATATATTTCTTTTTCACACTTCTTTAGAGTTACCTAGGAGTCTTTGAACCTCAAATGATCAGAAATATTAAATTTTTTTACAGCATATGCCTGCAACAAAGGCCCCAAACAGACAGACTTTGCTTTAAGTGGTCAGAGGCCAAAAGTGAGCCATCACTGTGCTGTTATCCAGTGTGCAGTAGAGTCTGAGCTTGAGGTGACCTGCAGGTGGAGAGGTATAAGCAAGCTTGTATGCATGCATGTATTGTCAAAACACAGTATAATGTTGTAATGTTTGACTTCAGGGTGGGAGCTCAATGAAGGCTCTGATGAGAAGAGATAATAAACAAGTGGCACTGCCTAGATCCACTGGTGTTGAATTGATAAAAGCATGTGGTGAAATCCACAAAACCTTGAATTTAAAAAGCTGTACAGCTTTTGAAACCAGTTCAGTGTGTGCCCATAGATGGAGAACAATGGGAGCCTAAAGCTGCGCCTCACTGAAGAGTAATTAGATCCTTTCTTATACCGAATCATCTCACAGTGCTGCCATTGTACGTTGTCCTTCAGCAACAGGGTTTAATAAAGATAGAAATGAAAGGGGATGTAGGAAAGAGATCCTTGTACTTGTATTATCTATATCGACAGTGTTGGGAAGGTTACTTTTAAAATGTGTTCCACTACAGATTACAGAATACATGCCCCAAAATGTATTTTATAACGTATTCCGTTACGTTACTCAATGAGAGTAACGTATTCTGAATACTTTGGATTACTTAATATATTGTCATGCTTTTTACAACTACATCAATGTATTATTGCTGTGTGATTTATTGAGGGTTACTCGCCATACCAATACCAACTGGATGTTTAAATCTCAATATAAAATGAGTAACAGTAGGGTGGACATTAGGTAAGGCTGCACTTTTTTGCAGCGATCTCGTATAGAAAACTATTCTGCGTGTATATAAAACAGGTCCGTGGCTCCGAACCGAGGTAAACGGACCTCTGACCAATACGTCGGGTTCCGTGTTGGGCTCGTAGCCGAAAACTAGCTTTACTTTGTTGTGTGGGTTAACTTTGCTAGCAAGAGACAGAGAGAGGTGTTGAAAGGCTGCAGTGGTTATTATTATTATATTTACATGCTTCCATCTCCCGTTTCTGGTTGGTGACAGCTCGTACTTTTCTCCTTTTTCTCCCTCCCTCTGTTCCACAGACACATAACGGGTATGGCAGTCCATTCTCCCTGCAGCACGGACTACACTGCCCATGAGGCTACATTCTTTAGGGCGATGCCTGTAACACTCTGCCTATTGCCTTCATGTTAAATCATTTTTAAAAAACATTTCTTCACGTCACTATGAGACGCAAGATTGAGACACGGGCATTTGAGCCTCTTATTGCGTGTTTTGTTTGGGTTTCCACCAGTGTGGAATTACCAAAAATAGAGAGAGCATAGCCTAACATATGAAACAGGAAAAGACCACCGTGTAATCCATTTATTTCAACAACGTAACTGTATTCTGAATATCACCTTTTTAAACGGTAACTGTAACGGAATACAGTTACTCATATTTTGTATTTTAATACGTAACGGCGGTACATGTATCCGTCGCCTGATCTCGACTTCATCTATCTCACTACTACTCATCTCTTCTCAGCGTATTATCTATACATCTATCTATCATGATCTATCATGCTCGTACTAGCACTATCTATCTATCTATCTATCTATCTATCTATCTATCTATCTATCTATCTATCTATCTATCTATCTATCTATCTATCTATCTATCTATCTATCTATCTATCTATCTATCTATCTATCTATCTATCTATCTATCTATCTACATACATACTTGTGTATGTTACTTGTGACTTGTATAAGATTTTGGGCACCTTTGTGCTTTGTTGGCTGGAATAGCTGCCTAAAGTTCTTGTGAGAAACTTAATCCTAACCCTATATTTGAACTTTTGTTAACTATAGGTGACTGACCAAGGGGATACCTGTGTTCTACAAATCAATTTCTCCAAAATGTAATGAAGTAATGTACTTAAAGGGGGTCTGTTGAAGCCTATAACAACACATATGAGCTGTTGGAAATTTATCTAACACATAAGTCATCAGAAGAAAGTGTCATTTCACCCACAATCCCACTTTATATCTCGACAGATGAGGACAAATCCTATAACTATGGCGATCCACTGACATTTCCTGTCACCCTCCTCTTTCATTTAAATTAAACACAAGCAAAAAAAATGTTTGTTTTTTTTAAAAAAGTTTCAATATTACTTGAGCCTGACTCAATAATGTATATTTATTATTTTCTTTGATTTCTTTTTGTACGTTTGAGTGCATATTTTATATTTGTGTGTATATGCATACATACTTATATGGGTGGGGAACCTGTCTATCAGCTAATAAAGACAAAAGTGGCGGGTGCCTCAGGAGATGATGAGATAAGAAAGGCACTGACCCCTGGGATTTCCTGCTGGGACATGAGATGAGCAAGGTCAGGGAGGTACAGGAGGGGTTGGAAAGCTGGGATGTGAGGATGAGAGAGAACAAGGGGTGGGGAAGGGGTACACCGAACATCAAGCTCCAACTCATGAGAACCAGATGAAGGGCAGACTGGATGACTCTCTGGGGCTATGAAGGGAAGAGAGGGGGAAGAAAGAGGCTCATAAAGCTGTCAGAGTCTGCCCGCATCTCTCTATCACGGCTCAGTGTGTGCCAGATGCATTGCTTTTAGTGCTAGTTCTCATGAATGTTTCAATCATAAGCCAACATGTGTATTGAATAGCTATAGATGTGTTTAATTTGGGGCTGACCCCGAGTCTGACAAGCTATGTCATCTCCTCGCTAATAACTGAGGATGATGGATGGTTTAGGAAAAATGAATTGTAGAAAGTCTGAGCGTAAAAGACATTTGTTGTCTTCCTACTTTGCAAGCATATGTTTTGTTTCCCTGGAAGATGCAACTCAATACCACACGAAAAGCTTTTAAGTTTCATAAAAAAAGTCACATTAGCTCTTTGTGTCTGCCTGTAAAAATTTAGTATCACTGCTAAAGGGGAGAATGCAACATAACTCATGTGAATGGGAAACATTCTTTGAATACATACAGCCTCTTTAAAGATACATTTTTCATGTTTTTTTTATGTTTATGTTTTGCAGTGGAGCACGATAAAGAATTCCTACCGGTGCGGCGGCATCATCGAGAGTTCAAATTCGATCTATCACGAATCCCTGAGGGTGAGGCAGTCACTGCTGCCGAATTCCGTATATATAAAGACTTCATCCATGAACGGTATGATAATGAGACCTTCCGTATCAGCATCTACCAGGTGTTGGAGGAACACTCAGACAGGTGAGCATTGGTTTGTGGCTATGTGTTTCAAAAGATTAGTTGGATGCTGAAAAGACAGTTTCAGGGGCTGGACCCCACCTCACTTACTAACCTGCCGGTTGTACATTTATAAGCGTCTTCTCCCTACATGCTAGTATATTCTTGTTTCCTTGCCTCACCTTTTCTTTTCTTTTCTTTTCTTTTTATTAGTTCTCACCTCCTAGTCCATACAAGGGTTACCTACCCAGGCTTTACTGCTATTCTCTGTCATTGTCTCATCATAACTGGGGTGGGGTCCTTGCCAGTGGAAAAAAAACGACATGGCATCATGATATGTTAATATTTAGTTCAAATCGCTCATCTTCCCAAGAACAGACTTTTAGTCTGACGTTATTTCTCAGTAAGAAATGCTTCCTTTTGTTGTAATGTATGTTTCCTGTAGCAAACACTTTGACTGATCTGGAAAAAAAATACAAATAGCAAGAACTATTGCCCTGTCTTATACAAATGTCCCAGTAAGTAACAGCTTAACAGAGGGGTAGGCCCAGAACCTGAAAACAAATTCAATAAATTCAAGGAAGGCTAGTCATCAATCATTTTATGTCATAGATCTATGCTTTTTCTATTGAGACATGTAAAAACTACCTAAAATTTATAAATGAATTAAAGTTTTAACAACTTATCTTGAAGGCTTTGATACACCTACCAGTAGTTATACATGTAACCCTGGAATGGCCCATATCCAGCTATCTTCAGCCCCTCCTAAAGGTTTCTATTATCCAAAGGGAACAACACCGTCATTTATCCCTTTGCCAAAGACAGGCCCAGGTACATGAATGAACCAGAGCTCTGTGACACATTATCTTCCCAGTCAGAAAATAGGTCGGGATACATGAATGGTCACATGAAGAACAAGGGATTTAGTCTCCAATGGTGAAAGGGCAGAAAGGGTCAGAGTTTACTGCTGAACAATAGGACCGACTTGGATATGCACTGTTTCTCTTTTCACACATTCTTGTCCTCTCTCACAGCTGTACTTTTTGCTCCCTTTCTCTCTTTGGCTTTTTGGCTCTCCCACAAAATTCCAGCCAGTGATGGACCGTGTGTAGTGTATGAAAGGACCCGTCGTTTATAAAGCCATTATTGTCAATTAAGAAAATGAAGTGTTCCCCTGGGCCTCACCAGCTGGAGCCCTCCCCGCCTCCGTTGCCTTACTCTCTGTCTTGCTTCATCTCTCTCTTTGGTTGACTCTGTCACACTCCCTCTCTCCCCTCAACAGCTCTGCTTTGGTCACTTAGCTGCACACGCTGCCACCTTGGCTCTACCTTTAAAAAAAAAATAGTGCAAGTCAACATCTAATTTTAAGTGAGTTTTCTTGTCCCTTTCAGGGAGTCAGACCTATTTCTGCTGGACTCGAGAGTGATCTGGGCAGCGGAGGAGGGCTGGTTGGTGTTTGATGTAACAGCCACCAGTAACCACTGGGTCCTGAACCCTGGCAGAAATCTGGGTCTACAGCTGGCTCTGGACAGCACAAATGGTCAGGGCAATGAATGTCACAGAAATACACAGAGTGTGATCAAAATGTTTAGTGACTTGGCCCATAAAGAGCAAAAACCTGTCCAGCTTTAAATTTGGCAGCTTTTTCCTTGTGCGCTTGCACTGCTTCCAGTGCTCCTGCTACATTTGGCTCATTCCCCGGAAGTCCTGTTCTGTTCACTGCGAAACTCAAAATTGCGCAAAGAGCTAATATTGAACTTTTGTGTCATACTGACCCAGTCATTACTGGTAAGGAGACTTCAGTGCCTGGCTATGACTGAGAAACTACACAGCGGTCGAAGGGTTTTTTCAAGACGTTCACAGGATGTCATGAATTAGTTTTCCTGAGTCAGAATCTCAACTCAGAGTTTTACTGTAAAGTCCTGAGGTGACTGAGGAAGAACAAAAACTGCCAATAGTATGAACTGTGGCATGAATCATTATCAGTCACCATAAAATGGAGTGAAAAAGCTGAGTTCAGAAAGAATAGTGTATCTGTTTTAATTTTCTAGAAAGAAAACGAGTTCAAGGGTCACTGATTTAACACAAAGAAAGAGATTCAGTTCAGTGGAAGCCATCAGTCCTGATACGTGCTTGTTCTGACACGTATCAGGACCACTTTAAGTGGTCCACGGGTGTGCCCATAAAAAAACAAATGGGCAGGAAAAAATATTTTGATTGTAACTATATTTACTGTCTGATGGGTATGTGCCAGGTAACTGAGCTAGTGTACTTGTGTAATGTGATTTCCACGGAAATTAATAGCTGTCACTCACAAATTGCTACAGAAAAGGATATGAACAAAGGTACAGAGGCTAGCCAATAAAAAATATATAAAAAATACTAGACTCTGTATATGCAAACTGTAAGATTTGCAAGGGTAAGATGGGTAAGTTTTCATTTATTTGGTCATTAACGCAAATGTCTACTTAGCCAACCACATGGCAGCAACTCAGTGCATTTAGGCATGCATCAGAATTTCCATGGGTCAATGGAAATTCAAATCAAGTATCAGAAGGGAGAAGTAAGGTGATTTAAGTAAGACTTTGAAAATGGCTCGTCATTTGTGCCAGACACGCTGGTGTGAGTGTTTCAGAAACCTTTGAGCTACTGGAATTTTCCGCACAACCACCTCTACAGTTTACAGAGAATGAGAAAATACCTTTTTTATGTCAGATGTCAGAGGTAACAGTAAATAACAGCTCAATACAACCAAAGTATGCAGAAGAACAGCTCTGAACACATAAACACATCAAAATTTGAAGCACATGAACTACTCCAGCAGAAGAGGGTGCACCATAAAATGTCTTCAGAATACAGGTTTCTAATGCAAAAGAGTTTCAGCTATATTTAAGGGTAAACGTTTCAAAATAACAAGCTTGCGTGAATAAACAGCATGAATCACAGTACTGTGCAGATGATTAAGGTAAGATGTTGAACACAAATGAAGGTCGGCATTGTATTGCAACAGACAAAGGCCTCCATCATCGCTGTAAAGGTTACAGTCAGATGATTTCTTCCTTGTGCGTGGAAAGATAAATCAAACCCTGCTTCTCATCATTCATCACCACTATCATCCGCCATACCCTCAGCATCATTAGCAGACATGCGGAAAATACAGTGTGCCAACCAAAGGATAACATCTCAGCAGGAGTTTGTCATCGAGAGCCTTAAATGTTTGTCAGCGAAAAACTTTATCAACAAACAGTCAGCAGGGAGTGTTTGAGAATATCATCCATCAAAGGATGGCAGGATGTTACATGTTAGGCGAGGAAAACAGACACTATGTAGCCTTCGAGGCGTGCAGTGGGTGTGCTGGTGAGGCCATATCTATGAGTGTGTGTTTGTGTGTTGGATCAGGTATGAAGGGGTTATGGATGAGCGTGTACAGACAGGTTCCTGCGACTTCTCGTCGCCAGCAGCGACCAGAAGCCTTGATTTACCACTGAACAGTGATCAGACACACATTCTTCCATGCGGGAACCAGATAGACACTACTGCAGTGCTTGTACACCCGCAAGCACAAACACACCCACGCAAACACAAGAAGGGAGGCTTTGATGTTCAGCGCTGCGTTTGTTCTTGCTATTTCAGAGGTGGAGAAGGGAGAGGAATTCAGAGAAGAAAGTCACATGTGTAAAACCAAATGCAGCGAAAGTGGTTTCAGTAAGAGCAGTTTATATGCAAAATAAAAACTTAAAAACAGCCACACTAAGCAGGGACATATTTATTTAAATTCAGGAGCTCAGCTTTTCTCATTTGCACACTGATCTGTCTGAACACCTGTTCCACTGTCCTCTCTGTCACCCCCTACAGGAGAGAGTATCAGTCCTCGTACGGCAGGCCTGGTTGGTCGCAGTGGGCCTCAGAATAAACAGCCCTTCATGGTGGCCTTCTTCAAAGCCACTGAGGTGCACCTGCGAAGCATCCGCTCAGCTACAGGAGGGGGCAAACAGCGTAACCCCAACCGCTCGAAAGGGGCAAAAAGCCAAGAGGCGCTTAGAGTGGCCAATGTTGCAGGTAAACACAAAATGTGTTTGTGTTTTATAAACATTCAGCTATGATTTACTTTGGCGTGTTGGGATAACCCCCGGATCCATTTGTCTTTTGTATCCTTAGTGAAGAATTCATGGAATGGAAAATAAATAACTGGTACTCTACAGTTTCATAATAAAAGGGCCAACTCATGCAGCATGCTTATTGAGGCCCTAACACACACACAAGCACGTGCATGTACCGAAATGCAAAAGTACATCCCTTTAATGGATGTGATTCCTGCGATGAATATTCAAGGCCTTTGTTTTGAAGGTGTGAGAGGGCTGTGTTTATGTGAAGCACTGAAACATTAGACTGTAATGCCTGAGCTTCAAATATGCCTCTGCTGTCTTTGTTTATTTACACAAGCATTACAGAGTACTTGGGGCCAAGTTCCCTGCATGGAGGTAAGGCAGCACGGGCTTTTATGGAAGAACACATCTGCAGCTTGCTGTGGGGCAACCCGGGCCACGACACATGGGCTAAATGGGCCTGTTTAGAACTCTGAATAGCAGTGGTCTTTAACTAGATGATGAGAACCAGTCGCTCATCATCATTTCCAATGTGAACCGCTTTCAGGAACTAATGCACCGCAGAGCCCCAGAGGTCACCAGGAGAAGCGAGAGATAGCATTTGATCGAAAACAGACTATTCTTTTCAACACATGGACCGAGTAAAAAGGAAAAAAAAAACACATGTTGAAATAAGCGGGAGAAAGGGGAGAGAGAATAAATAAAGTCAAGAGTTGTGAAAATGTGGCTCGGCTACTCTGCGTGCACATCTGCTTCATCCAGTAGAAACTCAAAGCCCGACACAGTGACCTCTGTGCAGCATAGCCCATTCATTTAAGTCAATTAACCAAACTGCTGCTCTAGATGGAGGTGGTTTCTTTTAGTCGTTGTACAAGTGTTGATGTTTTGCATGAGAACATGGTGGCATGTTTAGGTCTGCTCTTTATCATTGCTGCCTAATTGGGGTCTGACGACAGCAAATAGTTACTCGTCTAGCTGAGAAGGATAAAAGCACTTGTGCTGAAGTATAAACTCTCTATTTTTCTTCCTGTTCTATAGAAAACAGCAGTACTGATCAGAAGCAGGCATGCAAGAAGCATGAGCTCTACGTCAGTTTCAGAGACTTGGGGTGGCAGGTACGGAAACCATTCCTCTTTCTTCAGTCGCCAGAATTGCTTGGCCCAACAGAAACCTAAACCAGACACTGCTGTTTGCTGCTCCTATCCCAGAATCTAGATCAGTGACACAATAAAAGCCCAGAAATACCTTTGTTAGATGAAGTTACTGCTTTATTTGTGTTCTCCCAACTCATAGTACAAGATATGGCATAATTAGGCCATATGAAGACAATACTGAAGGGTAACAGAAAACACATTAAACTCCTGTATGCCTTTTATAGAAACAAAGGGTGAAAATATCCAACATATCAAAACAGTATAGCCAAACAAACCTGAATTTCTCCTCCACTCTCAGGACTGGATCATTGCTCCAGAAGGATATGCAGCATACTATTGCGAGGGAGAGTGTGCCTTCCCGTTGAACTCCTACATGAACGCCACAAACCATGCCATTGTGCAAACACTTGTGAGTAACCATAGAACGAGGGGAAAAAATGCAGCAGTCATGTTAAGAGTCTAATCATCTCATCAAATGTCAAGACAATGTAGCCACTGTTGGAACAACTGTGTTTAATTATCCAAAAAGGGCATCATTTTCAGCAGTATCCACGCAAATACCTTTTTTTTTCTTCTTCTTCACAACTTCTTTTCCTCCTCCTCTTCCCAGGTTCATTTCATTAACCCAGAGACAGTTCCTAAACCCTGCTGTGCCCCCACGCAGCTCAATGCCATCTCTGTGCTCTACTTCGACGACAGCTCGAACGTCATTCTCAAGAAATACCGCAACATGGTGGTCAGAGCTTGTGGCTGCCACTAGACCATCACCATCCTCGCATGGACACATGCGTACGCACACACTCTTGGGAAAAAAAGGGCTTCCACCTTGCTGTAATTTAAACATGTTGAGAGTTGGTTACAAAATATACTATGTGCTTCTTCTTTTTTTTTTTGGAAGACTCTCTGTCATTCTCAGATGAACAGATAAACACACACACTCATGTTTGTGCTTTCTACTGTGTATACGATACATTTAAAACAGTGATTGTAATGTATATTCATTCACATCCAACAATCTTTTGTTTATTTCAGTAATTATTCTAATTATTGTAGTTTATACTTTTACTGAGCGAGGGAGGATGAATCTATATTTTTCTTCTATGTACAATACCATGTAAATATTTTGTTTTTTCAAAAACAAAGCAAGTGTATTTATTTTCTGTCACTTGGATTTGTGTTTTTTTTTTCTTCCTTTATGTAAAGCTGCCTACTTCCTTTGTCAGTATGAGTGCACACAAACTCTGAAGAAATGAAAAGAAAACTACTTTTGGCATTAGCATTGAGTTCAAATACGGCACACGGCGCTCTGCCTCAGAAGCATGACACATTTATTTTGTAACAACAATCAGCTGAGCTGTCAGAGAGATGGGGGGAGGAAGAGAGTGGGATCTTTGTATGAAGCATCTTGTTCTGTGTGCTCGACATTTTCAGGTTTATATTTTTCTGCTGTAATACAATCTGTCATATTTAAAAGGTCTATTTATTGAGAGCCGGCTAAGTAACCATGTGCTCCAATGTCTCGACTATGTTTCACTGCTGAACTGGTACAACAATAAACAGGAGAAAAGCAACAAAGCCACTTTGAGATTTATTGTTTAATCTGGACGGAGAGCAGAACTGTGTCCAAGTCTGAGGAGGACACACGCTGGTATTGAACTGTCTTACACGTTCCTGCACAAATATTTGCTCGGATTGTAGCCTCACACTTCACCTGCTGACCTGAGATCTGTAAGAAGTTTTTTCCACATTCAAAAGCAAACTAAGAATTTCTCAGGCTTAGTTACTACGTGTGTGTGGGTTTGCATGCCTGTGTCTGTGGTTTACGTATATGAGGTGGATGTGGGTTGTTTTCTGTCGGCGAGTGTGCGTCGATGCTCCCACATGCATTCAAGTACAAAGCACACTGGGTTTACGTGTAAATATTTTGCAGTGGTTGCTGACAGCGGATTTGGGGAAAATGCAGAACGCTTGTGCGCATCGGTGACAAGCACGCTGCACCGACTTTTACATTTAAACGATGCGATCCGTGACACGAGCTTTTGTTTTCAGATTTCAGATTCAGATTCATTAGGACAGCTGTTCATTTAACTACACAGCAGTTTCTGTTTCCAAAGCATTGGAGCTCTTACAGTATATTGAGAACTTTTACTGAAAGGGCTGATGAAAACAAATAAAGAGTTACGTTATGTGCAATTCCCTGCACACCTGAATGAGTGGAGGAAAATTGTTAAAAACAGCTGAGTTGAACTTCTGCACACTTGGTTAAGTGCTGGGTACTTTAAAGAAGTGTAAGGTGATTGTTATAACCCCAGTAGTAATCTGGCTGGATAACTGTATTATGGGATGGTTGAGGTAGCTTTTGTGTGTTCACATAACTACCTGCTGAAGGCTGGACAGTCTGGAAATTTCAGCTTATAATTCCGATATTTCATCTGTGAGAAATATTCTGTAAAATTGTGAATTTGTGTTGACAAGTAGAAATTCTAAAATTCATAAAGTATGTATAACTACAAATACTAACTTGCTGTGCTGGATTGGCTTCCTCTTGGTGCAATTATCATCAAGGGTCAGTTCCTGCAGAGATGGTCAGAATGAGACAGACTTCTGGCTGTTTTCCTCTCAGACACATACCAGTAAGGAGAGTGTTAGGAGTTATATTATCAGCACAAGTTTGATTAAGATTTACTACATGTTTTTAAAAGCTGCATGCCCTCATATATTGCCAATTGATATCATGTTAATGTCTCCATTTGTCTTGGTGTTACCCCTTTGATGTGGAAATCTGAACAAACACTTAGGTACATCTTGCTAGTTCTGGGTTGGACCCGATTTGACTTTCAGAGTAAGGTGCTGGAAACATTCCGCAGAGATTTTAGTCCATACTGGCATGAAAGCATCTCATATTTGATGCAGATTTAATGTGAATCTCCTGTTCCAGCCTATGCCCAAGGTACTCTATTGACTGGGATCCAGTGGCTGTGGAGGGCTTTTTTTCCAGAGTATCTGTGATCGCATTTTCATGTTTACTAAACCAGTTTGACATAACTGGAGCTTTGTAACTGGAGGCATAATGTGTTCAGCTGGAAGCAGCCATAGGGGTTCATTCTAAAGGTATGGACATGGTCAACAACAATACTCCGGTAGGCTATGTTGTTTAAATGATGCTCACTTGGAAATACGGGTCCACCGTGTGCTAAGAAAATATCCCCTAAGCAATGTTTTTCCCCATCTTCTCAGACAACTAAAATCAGTTTCCTGTTCTTAGCTGCCCAGTGTGATCTTCTGCTGTAGCCCGTCCTCTTCAAAGATTGCCCATCCTCTTCTGATGTATTTTCACACAAAGAACTTTTCGTGACTGGGTATTTTCACATATTTTAAACCATTTTCTGTAACTCCAGGGATGACTGTATTGGGGAAAATCCCAGCAGATCAGCAGTTACTGAAATACTCAAACCAGCCTGTCTGGCACCACCAACAATGCCATAAGACAGGTAACTTACCTTTCTTCCTCATTCTGCTGCTTATTTTGAACTTCAGCTGAACTTAATGCTGAAATGCACTTAGATATTTGTGTTAATGACCAACTGAACATGTATACCTAATGAAGTGGCAGGTAAGTGTTACCCCCCTCCCCTCTGCTATGCTTAGCTTAATAACTGTCAACCAATTTTCAAACTTTCCTGTCTTGCCAGGATCCTGAATTATATATATATTAGTTAATAAACAGCTCATATCATTCCTCGGAAGACATTCTGTGTCAAGGTCACATCATCACATGGTTTCAGAGCCACTTCTACAACACTGCACTTCATATCTGCTCTTACAAAGGGGAAGTATTGTGCTGAACTTTTTTTAACATAAAAATGTGACACTTTTAATCCTGCTTCGCTCCCATATGAACAAATTCTTGTGAATTAAATCTCACCAAGATCATAAGTCCACAAATGATCCACAACAGATTAGATCTTCTTACTGATAGCACTTTAGTGTCTTAGCTCTAGGCATTATAACTGCTTTTCATATACCCATCTTTATAGACCATAGTCATATTAATTTACTATGGCACAATCGTTTGGTTGATCAGGTTCACTCGAAGTTCACGTTGTCGGAACAGGCATTACCCAAGGTTTACAGTGCCCCCTGCTGGGCAAACTAAACAGTGCGTTTGCAAAACGGTGCCAAAAGTCTTCTTTAAAACACCTACGCACCTCACCTTTCATCCAAGTGAACTTTGAATTTTTAGTCTCCGCCCACTCAGTGTCGTTACCCGATGTGAAATAATATCGGTCTTAAGTAAGGAGCATTAAACCCCACATAATAGAGGAGGAGCTTCTGGTGAAAAGAAAAAAAAAATCCTTACGCCCACATGCTTTCATTTTCACAAGAACGTTTCGGTATGACGGGTACAAGTGTTTGTTAGTATCTGTGTGTGTGTGTGTGTGTGTGTGTGTGTGTGTGTGTGTGTGTGCGTGTGCGTGTGTGTGTGTGTGTGTGTGTGGTTATTACTCATGTTGTGAGGACCTAAATCTGTTTATACAGTCACATTGTGGCGACTTTTTATAGGGATAAAAGGAAGGCTTAGAGGTCCGACTGGGCTTCATGGGCGGTTATGAGTAAGGTTGGAGTGTATTTCCAATGTAATGTGTTTCAAAACCATGAAAGACACAGCTGTGTCTGTGTTTATTCCCCATTTAGACTCGGTTCTACACAAGTGCTCATTCAGATTCTCCCAGCTAATTGAACACCTGTAAACTTTTTTTTAGTAGTTTTCTGGTTCTAGTTAGCTGTTTTTACACAATAATGTGTCCTCGGTTGGAGTTTTGTGATCAAATGCATATTTAAATAGTTTATTTTGAACGGTGACTACAAATTGACTTCAAAAGCGGTTTTACATTTTTACAGTTTTACATTTAAGTCTTTTCCTGAATGCCGTCCGCGTGGCACAGTGAATTCACTCTCTTTCATTCACCTTCCTTTGAAACGAATCTACCTTCGTGGCAGCTCTGCAAGCCAGGGGGGAAACCGAAAGTATCAAATGAGTTAAAGCTTTCGCTTTCGCTTCCAAGAGCCCACTTAATTTTAGTTGCGACTTCTTCATTTAAGCTTGCGGTGAGATCTGTTTGTGTTAAATTGATAAACTTTTAGTCTGTTTTTGGTCTATTGTGCCGTACTTAACATCACATAAGAAGCTCGGACGGCAGCGAGATTAAAAAATACTGGTATTTTTCCAGTTTGCAAGGTGGGAACGTGATTAAACTGTGCTGGGTCAACTGTGCACATGTCTCTGACATTTGAAAGTGGAATTTTGTTCTTCTAAGACACAGTATGTTCTGAAGATGGATGACGGGGCTAAGTTGCACCTGAAAGAGTGGCTCATAGTCCAGATAGAGAGTGGGGAATATGAAGGACTTTGCTGGGAGGATGAGAACAAAACTATGTTCAGGATACCGTGGAAGCACGCAGCCAAGAAGGACTACAAACAGACGGAAGATGCGGCGTTGTTCAAGGTCAACATTTTCTAAACTTTTATTTTCCAAAAATGTAAACGTAAAATTTGCCGAAAATACTGTTTGGGGGTGTTTTAAACTGCATAAATAATCGGATCCCAATTTGCCATTGCGTTGAAGTAATTTGGACGATACCCTTATTTCCTGCACTGGTTTATGTGCATTTAAGTAAGAACTTAAACCATAGCAGATGCAAAGGAAATGAGAAAAGATTCATTTCACTGAACATTAGAAGTGGAGGGTGTTTATTTTCGCCAGATTGTTGGACGGTTGCAGATGGTCGCATTAATGAACTGCAAGTCTTTGTTAGGAAGTGTTTTTTTTAAATTATTATTTTTTTTTTTTATTTAACTTTAACTATGTGAGAGAAAAAAATTAGTCTACTGATAAAATCCGTTACTTTGCTGTGTTGGCCAGGCCACTATTAGGCCTGGCCAACACAGCAAAGTGCTTTTTAATGGTCACTAGGAGGCAGCCAAGTTTGACTGAACAGAGGCGATATGGACTAAGGTTGTATAAACCAGAACTAGGTATAAAATAAATAACTGGAAATAACAATAAAAAAGTCACTGAATAAAACTAAAACATCATTTTCAAGAAAGAGAAAAAAACCAAGAAACGAAACCTAGTTTCTCACTAAAATATTCAGTAAAAGTTTGTGTTGAACCATTTTGTAATACAAAATATCCATGTTAAAATCTCAATAAACTAACAGTGTTTGTAACACAAAGTAAACAAAAACTCACAATTTTCAAAGATTAAAAACTGAAACTCAGCTTTGGGAGCAAAATGAAACTAAACAGATTTAAAAGCAAAAGCTGAAAACATAATGAAAAAGAAAAAACGATATTAATACAAAGCTATAATAACTAGACTATATAAGATAGCGATGACTTCACTGGATTTATTCATCTGAAAGTATGTGGTAAACAATATATTTTTATTTACGTATTTATAGCACATAAATAATTATTTTATATCTGTTTCAATAGATGTTTGGTTTATCACTTTATTAATGCAAGTCAACTCAAATTTATTTATATAGCACCAAATCACAACAGCAGTTGCCTCAAGGTGCTTTATATTGTAAGTTAGAGAGAGAGAGAAAATCGCAACAATCCAAGCCCTCCTATGAGCAAGAGCTCTGGCAACAGTGGAAAGGAAAAACTTCCTTTCAAAAGGAAGAAACCTCCAGCTTACCCCGGTTAAGGGAGCGATAGCTATCTGCTGCGATGGGTTGGGGATCAGGGGAAGAAGATCGGAAAGACGCGCTGTGGAAGAATGCCAGAGGTTAATAATAACTCATGATTAATTGCAGAGTGGTGTATTAACACATAGAGAGTAAAAAAGGCGAGTAAAAAAGAAAAATCGTGCATCATGGGAAGCTCCCAGTAGCCTAGACTTATTGCAATGCAACTAAGGGGGGATTCAGAGTCCCCTGATCCAGTCCTAACTATATTCTTTGTCAAAAAGGAAGGTTTTAAGTATTTTAAGCATATTTATGAAATAATAAACCCACAATTCTAAAACTGCTATTTGAAAATATCCCTACTTCTTATCTTTTTCTAAAGCAATTCATTTCAATTTTTCCTCAATGATGGTTTGATGAATTCACACTTTTAATAATTTAATGATAGAAAAGAAGATTAATCAGACACTTGCAGATGATGAAGTGCATCAAAACATGCTTTAAATATGTTGAAGTTTAGAGTTACATACAGTTTTTTTTCATGCGACCACTTCTAAACATAGATTGTCTCATATTTTAATCTTTGTATTCAGGCTTGGGCTGTGTACAAGGGCAAATATAGGGAGGGCAGGGACAGAGCTGATCCCACCATGTGGAAGACTCGTCTACGCTGTGCACTTAACAAAAGCACAGACTTCCAGGAAGTCCCTGAACGCAACCAGCTAGATATCACGGAGCCATACAAGGTCTATCGCATCCAACATGATAACAGCCAATCCAGGCCAGCAGGTAAAAACCGAGTGTAAGAGTTTCTTATATATATCTTTGATCTATCTACAGTTTTTGAGCTTTTATTAAAAATAAAAATTATCTTTACTTTACAGGGTATTGCTTTAACTATATAGTACAGTATATGTGAGTATTTTATTTGTGCTAACTTTATCTACTTGTTGCTCTTCTCAGAGTCTATTCAAATAAAGGATCAAGTGATGCACCATGCCAAGAGGTCTCCAAGGACCCCCGCTTATCTGGACAAATTGGTAAACTAACCCATACAGCCAATAATCCCTGGATTAACAAAATATCTGATAGTGGATTATGCAGTGGACACACTGTAATAATCCTAAAGAAATGAAGAAAAAATCACTTTGCTTTTAAATGGGAATATTACTTCTATTATTTCTTGTTGGCACTTCATTGCAATCGAGTTTTGAACGGAGTTTAAAGAGTTATCGATTATACTATTTTGGATCTTTCCATTTATATTCTTTGCATGATTACGAGTTTAAAATAATCCTCATTTAATTAATCCGGGGTGTTGGTACAGGTACTCAATTTATCTCTGCAAGCTGTTTTATCTCCTTGTATGTGAACTTTCTTCTGATTGGTTGTCCCTCATAAACAGAAGGTGTGAAGAACACATGTAGGTGTTCTTTGCTCAAAGCCAGAACTGTGTGCTTGAGATAAGTCAGTGAAATATCTGCTTTCACTGACATAATACAGAGCAGTCAAACTGTCTGAAACCAAGAATTTAGAGCAATCTGAAACCTGATGACTACTGCATATGCTGGTCAACTAAATATAAGAAACATCCATGAATATAAATAGATAAAAATGTAAAAAAAAAAGTCCCCTTTAAATGTGTATGTGTTCACCACGGTACACAACAGTGTGCACCTCCAATAAGAAGCTTTTGCTGTTATGTTAAAAATGTTACTTATAAGCCTCATGCAATGTTTATCTAACCTCGGTTTCTTTTTTTGTAGCCCCCAAATAAAGAAGAATCCTTTCAAGGAGATAAAGAAGAAAAAATATTAACAGGTAAGACTTACATACACAAACTGGTACATCACTATAGAACCATTAAGGATAATCATGACCACAAAGATCAAACGTTTTTTGTAAAAGTGTGCATTTATCCTTGCTAGGTTTCACACGTGGGCATGAGATTGTTATGGCATTTGGTCACCTTTGAGCTATTTGAGTGCTTGTTCATTTTCCTATATATGAGTTGACTGCAGTGATACGTTGTCCAGGGCCCCATATTGGCCCTTTTCTGTGTTCCCAAATGGTTTGTGAGATGCCGATTGGGTAAACATATGATTTGGGTGAGAAGCTGGCTTACATTGGGATACTGATGCTGTTAACACAGTTATATTTTTGCTGAAGGGGTTCCTGCTGGCTGCAAAAAAAAAGACGAAGCTCCATAAATCAGTCATTCTCTAAACTTCTTTAGATAGAATTAAATTCCATTTTGAACAGTTTTTTTTTTTGTAGTGCCAGAAGGAGTCTCATATTTCTTTTTGTCAGTGAAGTTGATCAACAACTGTTAGTTAGATTGCTGTCAAATTGTTTTTTCTTTATTTTTGGTCAAACTGGATTGGTAAGATAGTCACTCTTATGTCAAACTGTTTGTTGACATGGGAAAAATGTCTGTTGCAATCAGATGGTTTGATATGCCAACCCTTACTTCTCAGAATTTTACTCAGCTTAAAAATAAAAGCAGCAACGTCGTTTTATGTGTGTTTTTTCTGCTTTAGAAAACCTGATGAGGGAGCACATGTACTGTGAGTTAGTGGAAAAACATCAAAACCCGGCCCCTGCACCTATAGCCTTCTTTCCTACACTTGCTATATCAGGTAAGAGCATTTTTTAGGATTATGCACAGACAGGTGAACGTGTTGTTGGCTTTTTCAGCATATGGTCTGGAACACATACTATCTTTTGTGTGTATTTTTTAAAATAGAACTATTTTGTTATATTTCGTAACTCTGTAATTTGTTGTATTATTTAGTTTACTCTAGTTATTGTTCTGGCTTTCTTGGAGCAACTGTGACCACAGAATTTCCTCTGGGATTAATAAAGTATTCTGATTCTTATTCTTATCTTAAAGACTTCCGTATGCAGGTGATGTTGGTGTATCAGGGCCAGATAGTGACGAAAGTGACCACCAGGAGTCCAGATGGGTGTTTTATCCTGCAGGGACATGTTCCTTTGGGAAATGAGAAGATTTACGGACCCTGCACTGCCCAACAGCTTTCTTTCCCTTCCCCGGGCTCTGTATGCCAGCCACCCACTATGGCTGAAGCAATGAATCGCCTTCTTTGTCACCTGGAAAGAGGTGTTCTATTATGGGTGGCCCCAGATGGAGTGTTTATCAAGAGATTCTGCCAGGGCAGAGTGTACTGGAACGGCCCCATGGCCCAACACATCGACAAACCCAACAAACTGGAGCGAGAAAAAACCTTCAAACTGCTTGATATACCCACATTTCTCAATGGTAAGGCAGCTCATGCATACATGACAAATCTTTACTCCATGCAAACAGGTGTTGTGTTTTTATCATCGATCTGAATATACCAATTATCATCTGCGCAGGTCTCCAGAACTGTCTACAGGGGAGGGGGCCTACACCCTCTTATGAGATTGAGCTCTGCTTTGGAGAGGAATATCCAGACCCCAATGTACCTAAAACCAAGAAGCTGATCATGGCTCAGGTGGGTGGAAAAACTTTACAGATTTACTTACACATTGTCACTGTTTAGCATCTGGTTGTAAATAAAATATCAAATATCCTTTTAATTTTTATTTGATTTGCTCATAAAAACAGGGGATTTAATTAAAAAACGGTTTTCAGTTTCAAATTAAGATTCATATTCTATAAATCTTCTATGCTATGAGTTAAAATGGTGGTCAAATGGCTCCTCCTGTCCATGTGTTGAATCATCCTTGGTCAAGGTATCAAACACCAAGTTACCCCCAGTGCATCCATCAGAGCATAAATGTTAGATAAAAGCACTGGATGAATGAGACTCATAGTAAAAAAGTGCTACTCTATATAAATACCAGTCCAATCCAATCTATGTTCCTTTTACAGTTCAGTGATATGTGACAGTGCATCTGATTGGCTGTCATCACCTTGTATGTTTTTAAAATACCCCACCTGGTAAATATTAACTAAATTTTATGTCAAGCTGAAAAGTCTTTTGCCTTCCAAAGTCAAATCAGGACTTTGGAACATGAAAGCTCGCCGTGCAGCAATAGTAATGTCAACCAGCAGAGGTCCCCATAAGCATATTAATTGTGTATCACAATGTCCTGTTGGTCAGGTGGTTCCCTTGTTTGCAGTGGAGCTATTGCAGAGGTTCAATTTGGCAGAAACTGAAGACAAGCCTCTGACCATCACCTCCAACACAGCGGGAGAGAAGATGTAGGAGGATGAGGAAAGCTACGTGCTTCAGGGTAGGCTTGGACAGTGTACAAGTGGATTACTGAAGGTGTGTTTCTTCCTTGTAAAGACACCCGCAGAGCATTACAGTGTTGTCAGCAGAGATGGAGATGTGTTTAAGAAACATATCATTGCAACACTGACCTGTTTGTAATGCATCAAAGTAATTTGCTTTTTATTTCTACCTTTTGTTGACTGTAAAGTGTTACCAAGTGCTCTGCAAACATATTGTTTAACCCAATAAAATGTGCTTCCAAAATACTGTAACATTAAATCTTTATCATGTATCCAATATTGATCTCATATATTTAGAGTAGTACTGCTAAGTAATTTAAATTCATAATGCTTTACAACAAATGGCATGAATAAAGTGACACTTGTAAATAAATCTATAAAGCTTTTTTTCCCTTTATTTCTAGCCAACATCATATAACATTCACAATTTTTAAAAATATACATTTTTTGTAGCTATAACATTTAAAAAGAAAAATCAAATTTTTGAAAATAAAAAAAAACCACAAACTAAAGTGAGAGAGTGTGCTGAATCAGAGAATACCCGTATCTGAGTTTAAAATACTTTCATCATTTTCCCTGCCTTCAAACATATACAGTACATAAAAAATGAGATGGGAACAAAAGCGTACAGTACACAGGGGTCAAGAGTATTCACAAAGCATCATGTTCCAACGTGTTATTAGCACCATTACTCTTCAGCCATACTGCACTTTTTTACTCTTTCCATCATTCAGTTTTTAATGGAAAAACACCATGAGTGTCGAGGCGATGTGGCACAGACCTGTCTGTGTGGGTGGGATTGTCTGTTACGCAGTTTTCATTAGTGTTCTCCCTTTCTCAGAGATAATGTTAAGAACATATTGGAGAGTAATGCCTTGACGAACAACCGTTTGAAATGACTCCCAGTGATGAGAATAAAAAAAGGCTAAGAGTTGCTCGTACATTCACCTTGCCTGCCCAGGCCGACCCGTAGGCATCGGCTCAGAAGCAAGAAAAGAAGAAGAAAAAGAAAAGAAAAATGCATTGCAAAATTGACGGAGAGATTGCATTAAATCTGTTTAGCATATTTACTGTATATAACACCTGTAATGCAATATATATATAGTCAATTTTTGTTCATGTATATCTGCAATTCTTCAGTAGCATTAACTTTCATAACACTGATTGAAAATACCCTGCAGCAAACACTTTCGGTAAGTAGGTGTGGGGGACAACAACCATTACAAAAACAGAGTGAACACACAAGTGCTTGATTGTCTCACTAAATGTCATCAGTGTTTGTAAGCAGCCATCCAGAGAATCTTCAGCTGCTGCTCCTTTCAGGGCTGTGCTAAGTTAAATATGAGGGATAGAAAGGAAAGGAAAGGAAAGGAAAAAGGGTAATGAAAGGAAAGAATGGTGGAGGAAGGGGCCTTAATAGAGTTGACTATCATTTGGGCAGCAGTATGGACACCTGCAAACTGTGTTTTCTGTTGTTTATATATATATATGTATTTTTTAAATTTCCTTCCCTGCAACCCTGCCTTGAGGTCTCTCCATTGTTTGTCTTGGTTGGTGCAACAGAGACAAGGAGGGTGTGTATGTGCGCCTGTGTATGTGTAAGTATGCATGTGCAGAGTTCTACTGCCACTTCATTAGCTTGGAGCCATGAGGTAAATCCAGGAGGCTTTCATCAGTTCTGGTTGAGGGAAGGGTGTCTGGGGCAGACCAGCGCCGTTTGCGTGGGCGCTGCTGGTCCTTAGCCAAGGGCTCTCGGGCCAGAGCGCTTGGAGGGGCCGGCACGGTTGGGTGTGGGTGTTGAGGCAGAGGGGGAGGAGGAGGTGGTGGTGGCATCTCCTCCCTGTGCGAACTGCTGGATTCTGCTGCAGCCCTCGAGGGTAGTTGTGTGCGATGGGTCCTGGAGCTGGTACGAGTGTGTGTCCGATGGGTCGGGGTGGGGGTGAGGGCCAAGCAGACATCACCCTCTGTGAGCTGGCGGCAGGGCAGGCTGTACAGCTGTGTGGTTCTCTGGGGACAGCAAGAAGACCAGCCTCTGTCTTGCACAAAGAACGGATACTCCACCAAGACCTTCAGTAACTCCTACACAAAACCACAACATTGTTATAAACTCAAAGAAAAGACAGTGCATGTCTGGCACTTATTATCAATACAGTGACACGTTGGTGTTTAGCGAAATGTATAAACCAACCTATAAAATGCAGCTTTTGACCGGGGAATATCAAAGAAATAGCAACCTACACTATGAATAATCACTAAGTTTGTCCTTTAATATTTTGGCTATCTACTTGAGGATTTATATCTATCAATGTGTGTGTGTGTGTGTGTGTGTGTGTGTGTGTGTGTGTGTGTGTGTGTGTGTGTAAGAACATATGTCAAAGCAAAGCTGACCTGAGTGTTGCGGTCTGTGAGATGGACATGCAGGTGACTGAAGCCTTGTGTACTACTGGGGGAAATCTGCAGGACGGTGCAGGTGCTGAGGTGGAATTCTGGGGAGCTATCTGCACTCCTCAGGAAGTCCTCAGTCCTCAGCTCCTCCACCCGCTTCAGTCGCCCGCTGGCTAGCTCAATCAAAGAACCCTTGGTGAAGTGAGGTAGGAGTGCAGGGGGAGATGGGTGATGATGGGAAGGAGACAAATCTCTCCCTCTGTCTCTTTCTCTGTCCCGTCGTCTCTCACGCTCACTGTCTCTTTCTTGGTCTTTGTCATACTGTGATTGCTTCTGTTTTTCTTTATCTGTACTGCGCTCCCTCTCCCTTTGTGTGACCTTGTCTCTTTCTTGGTCTCTGTCCTGGTCTCTTTGTGGCCTGTCATGGCTGTTAGGTAGACCCAGTGGTGAGTGTGGTGAGTTCCTATAGTTGTGCTGTCTGGGGCCTGGCTCCCTGTGCAGGCTGTAAAGACTTGTTCCTGAGGAGCTGTAGAGTGGATAGGTTTGAGCCTGAGGGCTGGAGGGACATGCCGATCCCAAGGAGTAGATGATTTGGGTTTCAGCTGGTGTGGCCCCTAGGTGATCCAATAGTCCCCCTCTACTTGCCCTGGAGTCTGGTCCAAGAGGATGGGGACTGAGAGAAAGCAAATTGGAGCTGGTCTTAACTATTCCAGGCAGATGTCTATCCTGCAGTGAGGAATGTGGCTCAGCGGCCCCCTGAGCTTGAGAGTCTGACAAAAATGGCCCTCCAGAATGGATACGTGTTGTTAGATCCTCCTGCTGTCGCCGTCCACCATTGGCATGGGAGCTGTGTGGACTAATATCAAGCTGGGCTCTGCTGCTATCATTCCCATAGTCTCCTGTGAGCAGAGGCCTAGAGGCTGAGGCAGTCCTGCTGCCTGACCCATCCAGGCCATTGGGCCGCTTTCCCAAGTACCTGGGTCTCACTTCAACTAAGCTTGGTTCTTGGGAGTAGAGAGGGTGGTGGCCAAACAGGTATGATGGGGAAAAGAGAGAGGAGCTATAGTCCCGCCGACCGCTGTTAATATAGGACCACATCTCTCTGGGACTGGCTGGGAAGGGAGTCTTAAAGGATGAAGTAGAGGAGGATGATGGAGAAGGTGGCAGAGAAAGGGGAACCTCCCCTCTGAGCCACCTGGAGTGATGGGGCAGGGATGAGGAAAGAGGATCATCTCTCCAAGCGGGTGATCCTGAGCCCCTCCTTTCGCTGACCTGCCCTGTGAAGAGCGGAAGAGAAACAGTGGGTGAATAGCTTAGGGTCCATGGTATGGGCACAGGGAGGCCTGGTATTGGAGCAGGAAGGGGTGGAGGAGTATGTAGGAGATGCGGGTTCGGATTTGCTTGGACACGGTCCCTTTCACTGGCTTCTCCTCTCCCTATACTGGACCGACTCCGCAGAGGTACAGGGGGTTTAAACTCATCCAGGGGGATGTGGTGTTCTGCTGATCCTTGGCGAGACTCCCTCTTCTTCGGAGGGAGGCACTCTTTGCCGCGGTCAGGGCTGGGATTCATGGGTGGGCTCCAGCGGCAGTGGGGGCCCCCTGTTTATGGGTGTAGGCTAGGTCACATGGGCCTCACGGGAGAAAGAGGGGTGCAGACAGAGGGGAAAGCTGACACACAGCATCACTGTCAGATCACTGTGGATTCTCTTGTGCTGAAGCACCACTCACCTACAGAGAGGATAAAAGAGGACAGAAAACAGAGATAGGTGGGTAAACTTGAGGGAGGGGACCGAGACAGAAGTAAGAGAGATTAAGTGTGAACACTGAAGAGGAACAGTCTGTTAGGTCCTGGCATCAGTTGTAGTTAAGACTTAGCTGTCAGTCTGGTCAGACATACAAACAAACATTCTGCTGTATCAGGCAGATGGAGAGAAATCAGTTGGTGACTCCCTCTTCCAAACTACTTTAAAGAGGTTAGAAACTCCAAGCTTTTCTGATTGCTGTAGCTAATTAGTCATTACCTTTGCAGTGCGGTGGGACTGAAACCACCCAACTTACTCGATTCATTCAAACACATTACTCCCACATGTGGGCTAAAAATACATTTTGCAGCCAGTGAAGTTCAGAGGCAGTGCAGTATGTATGTGTATGAGTGCGCAAAAACACACACGTAGAGCACTCACAGCAGGAGAGTTTTCATCTCTGACTCTCAGGGGATGATTGGAATATGCAGATACGTTTTTGTACCACTTTCATGAACCACCCCCTCGACACCCTCGGGTGCTCTCTTTATTCTATATAAGCTTTACTACTAACACCCCTCCAACCCTTCTCTCTGAGACAAGCACATGGACAGCAACAGACACACAAATACTCCCCTCAGGCAGCTGTACTTACTCCCCCAGTGAAAGGCAAAGCTGGTCACCACCCACCCAAAGCTGACAGAAGCACTGTTGATATTACCACCAGTTGTTGTGGATACAGGGTATATGTCTTTGCATATTAATTATGTGTCACAGCAGGGAATGCAGGGGAAAAATGCGCGTCTGTTTGCGTCCCTGCACGCACGTATGCGATGTTTGTTTGCGTGCATGTGTTATTTTTCTTTTTTCCCTGGAAAAATATGTGAATGTGTTTATTTGTTTAGGTCTTTGTGTGCGTGTGTGTTTGTGTTTGAGTCCTCAAATGTGTCAGAGATTTTGCAGCCTTGTTTCATTCAGTGAGAAGTGCGGGGGAGCTCCTTCAATTCTTCTCCAAATGCTTTAAATGAGCTCTTTTGAAATGATGGCTGCCACGCTCCGAGTCCAGCTGTTCCCTCCGCCGCCACCGCCATCGTTGTTCCCGCCGCACCAGCCCCGCACTCACCCGCAAGTCTGTCTCAACTGCCTACCGACTCCCTGCCGTCTCACCATCCGCCACACTGTCACCATGGCAACTGTATCCACACACACTCACACATCCAGCTGGTTAGAGAGGTTAGATAGGGATACTCCATAGAGAGGCGGGAACACTGTTGCTCATCAAGTGACTTGGTCCAAAAACAGAATAAGTGTTAGAGTGGAGCAAGCTGTTTGTGCATCTGAGTTGAAAACTGAAAACTGGACAGTGAGAGGAGGGGCTTTCTTTCGTCCCGGATGCCGGCAAGAAAGGTGAAGAAAATTCGTAAATGTTTATAATGCACAATAATTAGGTTAGTAGATGAAGCAGATGATGAGGGTCAATGTTAAGTGACTTCTTTTAAGTTATGCTGAAAGCTGGGGGCTAAAAAAAGGCCTTGTGTTTCAAAAAAGATATATTCTGGATATGGGGCCTTAATCAGACGTTACGTAATCTACAGACATTTTCAATGTGCGTTCATCTGAGCTGTTAATATTTATGTTCACAATAATTTGTTAAATTCATTGACTTAAAGTTTTATTGGTTTCTTCAATATGCCAAAAAAGCCTTTTTAGAAAGCAATAAAATAAACCTAAAAACAAACATCAAAATCAACAAAGTATTCAAAGGCTTTCTTATGTTTTTTTTTCTATAGCAGAATTTCATTAAACAAGCACTTGTCTAGAATCCAGATGTCTTAAATAATAAAAAAAAAAAAATTGGCTTCAGCTTTTGTCCTCATATGACTCTTATACTCTCGCCATCTTGACAGTCATTATGAAAAAGGTTGTCAAAATAGACCGAATATAAACTTGCCAAAAAAAAGTACAAGAAAACAAAGAACACAATTGTACATGTGGAGGAGTTTGCAGAGAAATGTCAGGTTCTAACAGAATACTCCTACACTGTGCAGACATGCACACAGAGAGTTGGAATTTAGCTGGAGCTACTGTTGTTGTAACATTTAAATATATCAAAAGCGTCCGATCAAAGCCATAATGATGTTACATGTTCCTTCCAATTAGGGATTCCTCAGTTTTTTGCATGGCTTTGTAACAATATATGCAATTAATAAATGCAAGTGTGTCTCATTTTCACTACAACTTATAAAATAATCCATAAATGTTCTTTTTATTACATTGAAATGCAAAATGCTTACATTTTCAACTTCTGAACAACTTCAAAATTTGACATGTACATTTGCAGTGCTCTTCCTCGTCCCGCCTTTTCTCTTCACACATTACTCAGGAGTAATGTCCAACATCAGAAAAACAGAACTGCTAAATTTTGGTTGCTAATTTTGCCTACTTTGATATTTCGCCTATTTTTTTTTTTTTTAAATAAAGAAACATCAAACAATAGTTCCATCATTCTAACTGCAACAAAAACACATGTAATAGGTGCTCTTATCCAAGGAGAAGACAGACAAGTTGATGGAGTTGCAAGTTGTTGTGACTTGATGTCACACTGACCTTACAGCAGGCTAAGCAGACATCCCGGAGTTGGCAGTCATTCATATTGTAGTCCTCCCAGAGGGTCAACCCACTCCTCAGCTCCTTACTGTGCTACACTGCTTCTCCAAAGCACTACAGCCAGTTACAACACCCGCAGATATCAGCAGCTTCCAGCTACACACTGCCTCTGATCTCTGTACGCATGAAATAGCACCAGCGAGCCCACCAAACTGAGGGAAAAAACTGAGAGCCTGCTATCCGTCTGTGTCTGTTGTGTATATGAGTACGTGTGTGTCAAGTGAGTGTGTATATGCTTGTGTGTGCAAAGGGCTGAGGAAATGAGTAATATCTAGCAGTGAGAAACATGTCTGCTATGCTGAGCCACACAGGCAGACCAGTTGCTGCTGCCGCCCACTTGCTTTAATCACTGTGAGGGATACAAACATGCATACACTTATATACACACACACGCATACACATATATGTATACATTGTATACATATTTATATTTATATATATGTGTGTGTACACTTATATAAATATATATATGCACACACAATCGAGGATGCAGCCCATATAGATTATATACTGTACACCCAATCTTAAATACATAAAATAAAATAAAATAAATCAGTAATGAAAATCATTCATCTATACGTGTGAACATATTTCAGAAGACATACTGCCACATTAAAGTAAGGGAGGGATAAAGGGGAGGCAGAGACTGTTGAGAGACAGGGAGGGACGTGGTAGGAGGCTCATCCTACACACACTCTCAGACTTAGGCTTTTGCTGCTGCCTCTGACTCAAAACTAAACCTCACATCCATCAAGCGCGCACACACACAAATACACACACACAGACACACAATACTTGCTCTTTTTTGTTTATCTGTAGTTTCATCTGAATTTGTGTCCTTTGTTCTCATCAAAGCACTTTATGGCGAACCTGCTTGTTCAAAGAGCTTTTATGAATACATTTGATTTGACTTCATATGTATGCACACACACACACACACACACACACACACACACTCACAGACACACACTCATACTCAAGCTCGTACGCTAACAGGAGCACTGCAGGAGAGCTCTGAATGATTTGCTTCAGTGATTCAGTCGATACAAGTGAAGTGTGTTGGTATAGCGGGTATGGCTTATTAGGACTGTATCGGCGCGAGCAGTGTATTTCATTCACAGCGAGAAATCAAAAACCTGTCAGTGATAAAGCCTTCTGAAAAATAATAAACAGGCCCTGCACTGAAAACGCAATACTATGCAAATAACCCTGTCTGATTCTCGTCAAAGAAACAGGGCCAAACCTCATCTCAAACAAGCTTATGTTAATTATCAGCACAAAATTGCGATTCAGAAACAAGAACATAAAGTGGAGCACAAGAGAAAAAAGGATTTAATGAAGCAATCAAATCATTATTCACGGTTAAGTGAAAAAAAGAAATCTTTCTGTTCCTTTACAGTTCTATAAGCAAACCATTTGTACCCACCAACAGCACATCAGAAGTTAATCTTGTCTAACTTCTCATCTTCAAAGAAATGGAAAGCTAATCAGACAAGTAGGTGTGTGTTCAAAAATCAGCCTAAAGGCCACATTAAAACAATCTCAGAGTCAGGCGACAACTGCCAAGTGCATCTCCTCTGACATTTAGAAAACATTACTTGTATTTTTTTTTCAAAGTGAAAATGATGTGCATCGAGGTTGTGTGGGCATGAGTGCTGTCTGCTAAAGCAATTGTTAAATTTATGTGGGTTATTTGAGTATCACAATCATATCACAAGAGACTGTAGGTAAATTCATGAGGCGGTGCAGATTAAGAACAACACGGCATATATTAGGACTTTAAATGAAACTAAATTTTACATTAAAAATAAAATTGAAAAAAATATGTTGAAGGTAATTAGATTTTTTTTTTATTAGGTAGACTGCTCCACTAGGCCATAATGAATAAAGATAAAATATACCAAGTATAGTAGGAACAAAGGTAGTTCACAAACAGAACATAATTTGCAGTTGTTAAAAAAAGCTGTATTACATTATGTTTATTTTATAATTGTTTCTCACTTGTCTTGCATTTCTTTCCAACCCATTTTTATGACAGCGGGAGCAGTAATTATAACAAGAGCTATGAAGAAATACTCAAAATCCATAGTTTATCTTGCAAAACTATATTTATGGTGATGGACATGGACATAAAATCTGAATCACAAGTCCCTGTGTCGCTGTTTACAAAAAAGAAACTTAAATGTAGCTGTGCATTTGCATTTTTTTCTGATCTAGAGCAATAATTAAATATGCACTTTTTTTCTATGGTGTATCACTTTCAACAGTGCAAAGTTACACATTACTGTATGTGGGAGATTGACTGGAATGGATTCGCACTTACGCCTTTACCGCTTGCACTGTAACTTGTTGGCCAATCATTGCAATAGAAAAGAAAGAAAAGAAAGAAAAGAAAAAAGATGAAACGGTTTTATGGCACTGCATATCACAAAGAAGAAGAAAAAAAAAACCATCGTGGCAGATGCCTGCAGAGGTAGGATAACACATTCCAAAAGATTTGGTTTTTTTCAGCAATGCATTGCAAGGGGACGTATCTGTTGTGATTTGGATGAGAGGCTGTAGCCCGACAGACAGAAATGACAGAAGGCGTATAAAAATCGCTCTGTAATTTACCATAAAGCACTGCACGAACATTTCCACTTATTTTTACATTTTTTAAATATATATTTCCTTTGTGCCAGTCAGTACCGTAGAAGAGTGTGGTATTTCTTGTATGTGTAGCAAAGACATAATAAAAAAAACGGAAAAGAAAAAATAAATGTACGGAAAATAAGTCTCACAGATTTTGAAAACTGGTTCAATTATTTTGCATATTAAGACTTATTCATTATACTTTACTAATACTACTATAGGTTGCTAATAATTACACATACCATATTACATATAAGTGACATATGTAAGTGACTGACAAGATAGCAAGCAGCAGGCAGTTGTAAATAATGATTTACAAGGGTGTGCCAAGGCCCTTCTAATCAGTTAAAAGAGTGACAAATTGCCTTTCTGATGTGACGAGACGAGATGTGGAGGCTGAACGAATAGTTTTGAAAATTTCAACTTTGAAAAATACACAAAAGCAACCAATTTCTGAAACAATGGCTGATTTACTGTACCTTTATTTCATATATTTTTTTATTTTTTATTTCAATAAATTGGATGATTATGCAAGATAACTTGCCGCTTAAATAAAAGATTTTAAACTAAAATCAACAAAGCCAGGTCAGTTAGCAGATGCAATACTTTCATATTGGAAAAAAAAAGAAGGAAATAATTTAAATTTTCAGGTGTAAATAAAATCATATGAACACAGTCAGCTTTTATATGAAACACTATTCAGTATTTGACAGACATTTACACGTAATAGCCCAGTCATAGTGAAAGAGAAAGAAATAGGACTGGGTTCATCACTGGGTATTTACTATGACAGAGGTATAGAAATGACTGTTGTCTTCTACTTATGTAGCACGCTTTGAAATACAAGCAAATTCAAACGTATATATACAAATATTAACACAACAAACACACACTGCGTGTTAATCATTTATGGTACTATGATAGCACTAAGGCGTTTGGTGTACTCTTCCTCAGTCTCTTCTGTTTCTGCTTGTCTCACTCTCTAGCTTTGCACTATTTAATCTGTCCATCTCACACACACACACCTACACACACACACACACACACACACACACACGGGGTCAGGCCAAGATGAGAAAGGTCAGATGAGTCAGACTACATCCAACAAATCGTAGCAGGAGTGTAAAGTACCATGAGGGGTTAAAGACCTCTACAGTTGAGGATTTAGAGAGCATGGGACATTTTACTTTTTTTTACATTTTTTTAAGAAAATGACATTTAGTGTGGGGGTTCCCCACCCCCAACCAACCCCCACCTCTCCCTCATCCTCATGTGTAGCCTTGTATTAAGTATCCGATCACGTTTCAGGCTGGGTAGAAGATCTATGATGGACGTCTGATGCAGCAGAAATTTGTTGCTGAATGTAACAGATCAGAACAAAGGGAAGAGAAGAGGAGACAAGAGAAGAAGATGTGGGGGGGAGAGGAAGAGAGAGAGAGAGAGAGAGAGCGAGAGAGAGAGAGAGAGAGAGAGACTTTATATTTATATAAACTTTGTTTTGATTTGCACCCACAATTCCCTTTAAGTCAAGCACTGGACAGGCAATGGGATGGTTTTTAATGGGTTAAAACCGCACCATCACATCGCAACTGATCCACTGGATCCCCTTTGCTGTAGGGGTCAAGCGTCTTGATTAATTTGTAGACCAGTTAGCAAACATTCTCATTCGTTATAATTTTCTCATTTATTAGGATGAGCTGTGGTGGTAGAGTAAGGTTGAGGTGTGGGATGGGAGGGGTGGGTTGTGGGGGGGGAGTA
Source organism: Haplochromis burtoni (assembly GCF_018398535.1). NCBI lineage: Eukaryota > Metazoa > Chordata > Actinopteri > Cichliformes > Cichlidae > Haplochromis > Haplochromis burtoni. The sequence continues at coordinate 60,225 of NW_024583330.1, forward strand.
CTACTAGCTTTGTGCAGCAGATTACTCTACAAAAAGCCAGGCTAAGCTGATAAAAGGACACGGTGATACGGGCTTGTTGGGCAAAACGCCAGGTCAGCCTTCAGGGCACTGACCCATTCTTCAGCAGGATGAGCCAGCAGCCCTGCCCGCAGCAGGTTCATCATAATGAAGATCAGATTATGGCTCAGGAGTTACTATTAACACCCCTACACACACAAACACAGACACACACACACACACACACACACACGGCAGGCTCCATGTACACAAAAACGTGCATGCAAAGAGTCATAAGACTGATTCTTTGTTCACTTATGACAGCTGTGTACACCTCATAGCTGCATAAAGTAATAAATATATTGCTATTTTTTTTTAGTATGAATAAGATCAACAGTCCAGCAAAAATAAACATCACATATAAACTCCTAAACATGACAACTGAAAATATAACTGCTGAAGATTGCAAGAGCAGAGTTAATAGGAGGAGAGTATGGCAGACTACAATGTGAAGTCTGTAATGTATTGCTGAGTTAATCCCTGTGAATCCTAACTGGTACGGCCTAAGGCAGGCTTAGTATAGTTCTGGGAGGAAATCCCCCTATGTAGTGGTACAGGCCATTAGCCCCTAGGGTATAAATAGGGCAGCTATTGCTCCTTAAGCTGGCTTTTACGCAATATCAGTTAAAAATATGACTTGACTAATTACATGCAGGTCAGCCAGTCAGCAGAAGCAAAAAATTCTCCACCTCATGCTCCTCTTTCTTTGACCGTGGTGGCCTGCTGCTGTCTGTCTCTCTTTACTTCTGTAAATACTTCAGTGTGCACTTCACATACAAGTGTTCACACATGGGTCAGCGCGAAACAACTTGACAGGTATTCTGCAAATCTTGTGGCTGACATTCTCTGGGGCGGGTGTCATGCAATTGTCATTCATTGACATTTAAAGCGTCTGCTGATGGAAGTTTCATTTTTGCATTTTTCCATTGTCTCAGTGTGATCATTTGCCTATAATGTAGCATCTACACCACATATGCTTTCAACCACCAAGTACTTAGTTTGGTTTCAATTTCTAGGCATCAAATAGTTCACAAAGATATAAAAACACACAAAACAAACACCAACTGACTAGTGTTTGTCAGATGAAAACAATTCTTATGCAATAGCAGTGATGTCACGCATTGCAGATGCACAGTCATGCTTTGGTATTTTCCATCATGGGCCTCACAGGCTCCTTTTTCTTTTAACTTAGATCTCCAACTTCTTATGTACATTCTCTCACAGGTAGAACAGTCAGAGTTTTGGAATTTGTGAATTAGTGACATGATTAACCCGACTCAGAGCCCTTCATCCAAGCCGTACTCTCATGCTATGAAATCATCAGCTTACGAGTGGGGTGGAGGCGGGAGAATAGGGGAAAGCCAAAGGGAGGGTGATGAAGTCTGATGGGGTGAAAAGAGCTTGAAAGGGAGAGGACAAGTGTCTGTGTGTGTGCGTGTGTGTGGCTGAAGAGGAGGGGGATTACTTTTCATTCCAAAGTTTTGTTGTTTTTGGCATTGTCCCCTGGCGACTGCCACTCAAACTGGGTTTCTGTTGGTTGTCTGGTTTAGCAGCAAAAATGTCAGCAAGCTGTAAGCAAACATAGTGATGACATCTCCATGGAGAGAGCATGGCCAGGTCTCCTGTTGGTAGCTTAAGTGCCATTCATTTTCAGAGAGACTGTCTAGACTGGCTTCACATATACTGTCTAGAGTACCTTTATCACTGCTGGTATTCAAGGCAACATTGCTATACACTGCCATTATTGCTATTGCTGTACAACCCCTCCCACACCAAATCTGCCAACCAGCCACACACGGTCACAGTCATTTACTCAACACATGCTTATTCAGTTTGTTATAGAGGGTGCTGCAAATTATATCGAAATATGATTGAGTGGGCTTAATGCTTCGTTTCAAAATGAATACAAGGAAAGTCCCAAATCCACTTGAGAGAGAACCTTTATCACCCATCAATTTGATGATGTCTGCTCATAAAAAGAAGATAAATTAAATTAGTGAAAGATGCTTTGATGAGTTATTTTAATATTCTCCAAGACCAAAGGGGGGGAAAAAGAGACGAAATGAGTAGGAAGAGTGCTCGGATAGAAAAGGTAATATACATCCCACTTTCGGATAGGGTTTAAGGTCACTATTGATACAGGATGTATCAGATGTTACACCTTCAGTACAGTGACACCAAAACCAATACTGTGCATTCTATTGTTTGTGCACACCGGGTCTGTCTGAGGGAGCAATTTTACTTGCACGGGCTTCAGCAGGCAGAACGGCAGGCTTGGCTAAAAAACTGTGGGTGTTAGTGGTGGGTGGCCCGGTTGAAAGGTCACTGACCCCTATTGTAGATGAAGTGTGGAGGAGTAGGAGAACATACTGCTTGATCATACACAAGGGTTAGCATGTCAAGGCCAAGGAAAACGATCTGTATATATACAAAGAGCAAGAACAGACTTGGATAACCGGCAGATTAAATATGTAAGTTTGCTTTTGACCACACACATACACTGGTTTATAAGCATATACATATCTTCAGTTAACATAAAAAATAAGCAGATTCAAATGGAGATTCATCGATGAAATGCCACTCCCTGCACCTTCATCTCTTAGGACACACTGATCAACAGGTGTGCTGTCACCTTAAAGCAGTCTGGCACAGTGTCAACTGTATTCAAACACTTGCCTGTGTTTGGGATTATTCATCACACACTCCTGGCTCCTCTGCTGAGCTCCCAAGCCAATTCTCATACCATTCCAATTGTGGGAGTGCTGATCTTGGAACAGCAGACATGCAAGTCCCTTTGACTGACTAAAAATGGCACAAATGAAGAACTACTTCATAATGAAATAAAGTTCACAGAATAATTACCTAATGTCGCAGCTTCTCTTTTCACTATGCCTCCTAAATTAGACGCTGTATGAGTTTATAGTAGGACAGCACTAAGGTGACTCCCTGTCCATTCCTTGAGAGGACATGCAAGACTGGCAAAGACACGCAAGCTTTTGTATGCCAATAGGTGTGACTTGGAGTGACAATGAGAGTGATTATTCCTCACACATCGTGCCTGAATGCTTTCTTGCCTTCTAAGTTCCTGAAAATAAACTTGTTAAACAAAATTGAAAAGAAAATGAACGCATAAATGAGGTTACGTGGAGTTAGGTAAACTCAGACACTTGCTAAAATACTGCATCCACGATGCGCTTCAGTGTTCAAGACAGAATTTTCCCCTTTTAAATTCAGCCTTAAAAGTGACTCGTATATATGAGCAACATATGATTTCTTTAATCATGTCTCTGCATGAATTTACACTTCATTCTGTAAGTTTTCCCTTTTTGTGCCTTTCACTTTCAGTCTCCTTACCCCACCCACTCTATGTCTTCCTCTCCGTCTTTCCCTCTCACTCATCTGGGTAGCTGTTTGAGAGCATACACTCAACGTGGGTGGGAGTGCTAGAGTAGAGTATATGACTGTTAACACAAGGTGCAGGGTGTGTGTGTGTGTGTGTCTGCCTGTCTGCGTGGTGCTGTAGGTGGAGAGGCACAGCAGGGCGTGAAGGAGCGCTGTGATAATGACAGGCCATGCATTATATAACATGCAGATTGCATAAGGAGAAGATTATTTTGGGTCCAGATATTGAGGATGTATAAGTAATTTTTTTCTTTTTTTTCTTTTTTACGTGGGTGTATAGCACTATGCGCACCTCTAAGTGCACGGATGTGCGTTTGTGTTGAAATGTTCTGAAATGTACTCACTTTTGTGGTTTCTTTCGAGGAGTGTGTGGGTGTTAAGTAAACTAAAGTGTATTATGTGTTTGTAAGAAGGGGGCATGAATGTTTTCAGATTTCTTTCATAGCTATCTGCATATCAAAACAAGTATGTGGGAATGTTGGCACATTTGTGTACAGTGTGCATAAGGGTGTCTTTATTGCAAGCTCCCACTCATTATCACTTTTAGACTTCAGAGAGATCCACTTGGAGGAAAAAAAAGGGTTGAGTCTCCCTGTTGGGTGAAAACCTTGTAACTTCCAGTTTTGATGATTTTCGTGTTTGAGCTTGTGTTAAAAGAACACGCGCTCCTCTGTGGACTGCACAAGTTTTATGACTCTCTCACAGTCACTCAGTCACAAGGTTATGGTCCTGCAGGATGTGCTGTTTGGAGTCACAGAAGTGAGGCAGCACAGATACAGTCTCCGTGTGCCACTGCCTCGTCTGTGCGCCTCGCTCCATGCATGAGTGTGCCCCTGTAAAAATAGACCTCTTAAAGGGCCAGCAGCCACTCAACCTTCTCCCACAAGAGGCCTGTTCTCCTCTGCATGGTGACAGTACTCTAAGAAACATGGCATGGGAGAACATGCTGTATTTCTAATTCAGCCCACAGAGAAAAGTTGTATTTCTCTTTCCCAAAATATATATAGAACCATCGCTACATTCAGTTTGCCTTTACATCATTCATAAGGGCACATCTCTGTACACTGGAGTATATCATAGAGCCGTAGGCTTTGACTTGTAAAGTTGCTATAACACAAAATAAACACGGGAGATCTGGGTTTTGAAAACACCCATTTACAACTAGAGCCCTGCTCTGGCATGAACCTGCACTGATACACCAGAGGATCCCTGCTTCAAATTGCAAATGACAAATTCAAAGCAGCGATTGCACCTTGTAGATGAAACTCACGTTCCTTTCAGAAACAAGCATCTCTCAAAGCAATCACACTGAGACATAAGACTTCCTGTACACTCCAGCAAATCACCCTCATAATTGAAGTAAGTAAATTAAGTCGATGGGGACAAATGTTATATGCTTCCCTTCAATCACATCTGTAGCTGAGAATTGTTTGAACCTGTGAAATGTTCCTTTATGCAGCATATGGGATGTCACCACAACAGAAGGACAGTGCTTGATGTAGCAGAAATAGATACACAGAAATGATAACTGTGCACACTGGTGGAGTATGAGTCTCCCTCTATCTCTATCTCGAATGGGAAAGAAATGAGGAGGGAGCAGTCAATAATGGAACTACAAACTGGCTCACATGTTCTGTGCTTTCAGGAGGAAAACACAGAAACAGAAAAAATCGAAGTCTTTAACTAAGTAGACTTTTGAAGTTAATTAAAAAAAATAATAAAAGGGACTTTATAAGTTCTTCCAGTGAATAATTATAAAGCATCTCTTACACTGCTTGAATAGGAACTTAGATCACAGATGCCTAATGCACCTGCCTTTGATTGCATGAGCTCTTTCCTAGACTTGTCCCCAACATCTGCAAATCTTTTCCCCCCTCTACTCCTCCTCCATCATTCCCTTTCTAAATTTTCCCCCACATGGGCTAACCCCACCCTCACCAATATTATACCCATCCCTCCCAATTTAAGTGGGCTCCTCGAGGGCCCCCTTGCTATCTCTGGACCAAGGCTATTTAAGCCCACTGCTCTAATTCTGAAAGCCCTGATCTGCCGTCTGAGGCTGAGTGATGAACCTCCACCTCTCTCACTCTGTCTGACTCCATCTTTCTCACACACTCCTCTCTGGATCAGTCACACTCTCCCTCTTGTTCACACGCTCTCTGTTATTCTCTTCCACGCACACAAACACCCACACACATAGGTGCTGACTTACATGAGTCTGTACAACATGCTCATTCACATGCACGCACACACAAACAATTGAAACACATTTTCTAGCTATAATCAGATTAGCTTACTCTCAGAATACATGCACCTACAGTAACTCATGAACCAGTTTTTTCGGGGCAATGGAATCACACAGCCCAGTCTGTTTATCCTGTCACTCGAAGTTGCCAACACACCTGTGCTCTCTCTCTCATACACACACGCGCGCACTCAGAGGAGGAAGCAGTGTGGTCACATACCTTGCCGGGTGCCTTTGCGTAGCAGGTATCAGAGAGTTTACTCATTGGATCAGGCGGCAGCAGGCACGTAGGAATATCCAGTTTTGACACTGCGAGTCTCTTCCTCCTCTCTACTGCTCAGCCTTCCCTCCCTTCATCCTATTCCTGCCTCTCCTCCTTCTCACTTTCTAAACGCCTCTTTGCTCTCTCTCTCTCTCTCTGAGTGAGTGTGCTCTCTGTCTCTCTCTTGCTTGATCTCTCCAACCCCCTCCTTCCCTCTCTCTCTCCTTCTCTCTTTCTATCTCCTTGCTAGCACACACCTTGTATATATCTCACTGTTATAACTTCAGTCTACAGTCATCCCCTCAGTAAGTCTCTCTGACACACAGCAACATTTAATAACTTTTTCTTTCCCCTGCCTAACATGCTCTCTGTCACTCTCTCCCTCGCTGGGAGTGTATAATTAGACAGAGCTCAGTGGTAATACAGTCAGGCTCATTGTGGGAGCCTTAGCGTTGCTGCTCATGTTTGGCTGATAGCCCAGTGGCTTCACTCATTAACCTCCCTCGAGCTGCAGAATGGACCGGCCCACAAGCTGTGCTATTTGCTGCAACACCTCAGCCTCTTAGCCCATCAGCCAATCACAGTCAGCGTGGACAATAGAAAAGGTGTGCTTGCTGGGCACACAGTACTTGTAGGTGAGACAGCTAAACATAATCACTAAGTATTGACATGCTGTGACAGATGAAGTGTAATACCAGCTGTCCAGATCTGACACACTGAGAGTTTCGTCATAGTCATAACAAGTCAGTTCTCTTTTTAGCGTAATCACTTGTTCATGATCTGCGTGCAGTGCCATCATGTGCTTTTCTTTCAAGCGTGAAACCACAAAAGACCACTCACACGTCTTATTGCAAAATCACTGAGGTATGGGAATGTCCTGTGTAATGTAGCAATAAGTCATATGCTTTTCTTTACTGTACTGTGTGCTCCACTTCCCATAACATATGACTTGGCATAAGTCCTTGAAGGGTGGTTTCTTTAACACAATGTGACAGCTGTGTAGGATCAACATCAGCAGTTTCCCATCAATTGAATGCCAGTAAAATCATGAGATCTTTGGTTCAAACAGAACTAATAACTAAACATTTCCCTATAGAAACTTTAAGGTAGTTAAAACAATTGCCGTTCCAACTCTTTTCTTTAATCATTAAATTACATTTTGCACTCTAAGGACAACTAAACAAGGTTTGGGAGCATAGGTTTGTGTTGACTGACATTCTGGTGGAAAGCTTCTTGTTATGAGGTTAATTTCTGTTAACTCTTGACTGCGCTGAATGATTAAATACAACTTAAGAGTTCTAATGTATGATCTGCATGCTTTTATTTAACAGTGAAAGTAAACTGAGAGCTCAAGACTCACTTATTTGTGATCACAAGCTTCCCTGATTGATCAATAATGCATAGTTTCTGTTTAGATTACAGACTGTGTTCTGTTTGTGTTATTGTCTTTTCTTCTGTCACGTCTATAATGACCCTGGCCATCGAAAATGATGAATAATCATTGTTGATTATGATCTTATGATTGCTTCCCAGAGGCACTATAACAGCTGCAGAGAAGCTCATACACCTAAAAGTTAGATATCTAAAAGTTTTTCTCGAAAATAATAACTTAATTTGTGGATATACTGAATACATTGCATTTTTGTTAACCACACCACCAATCACTCTTTCCTGCTGATCATATGATGACCTCTTAAAACAAAAAAAGCAGAACAGCACAGAGAGGCTGGGTATCCGACAGGCAAAACGATCTCCCTTCAAAATGGTGAATGACTAACATTCAGCTCTGTAAAGGGCCTTTAGAAAAGTGCAGCCATCTTTAAAACTATCAACATGTTTCAAGAAGAAATTTTAGGCAAAGATAAGATAAACCATCTCACCCCCACAAAATTACAGCTACATCACAGTGTTATAACCTCCGTAGATAAAATTCTAGGCTATATCCTTCACCTTTAGGTTTTGAATACCATCAAACGCAACCTTTGAATATCAACTGACGTAAAAATGTCTACATATGCTCGAAGCGATTTATTTTTGTTCTGTCAGCTGAACATCTCCACTGAACATAAAAATTGAATATCTAAGTTATTTCAGCAAAGGTCATCAGTGATTTCATGTCGAGCAAGCATTATCTCTTGAAAGTTTCTGTTTGACTGGAGCCCAGGAGTAGGAGGGAGATTGTGATCAAACAACCAGAGAGAGTGGGAGGGTGTGACTACAGCACTAATCGAGAGATCACATGGCTTGTGTGTGTCTGTGTGCTCATAATCGTGCATGTATCTTTCGCTCTTGTGATCATTAGGCACTGTGTCAGTAAAACGTCTTAGTATCGTTTCCTCTCTCCTTCTCTCTCTCTCCCAGTCTCACTTCTGCATTTACAATACAACATCCTTTAAGCACTGGTGTAAATAGAACTGGGAAAAAACACTAGTCTTATCACTGAGTCAACATTCAAAAATGAAGGTTACGGAAAAAGCCAACAACTCCATTTTGGCTTGAACTTGAATATATGCTCTGTTAAAACATCAGTTCATTGACAAAAATGCTGACTCAGAACGACAGTAATGACAAATCACTTTAAGAGCACAGAAAATAATGTAACCACATTGAATTTGTAGTGTTAAAGTGTTCAAGTGCATTAATAAACAAATGACTAATTTGTGAGGTGTGGTGGTGTTACGTGTAAAGTGCAGTCAATGTGATGTAGGGCGTTTCACAATGTGTTAAAGGGATTAACTTCCTAGAGCGTAAACAGACAAGCACAAATGCCAATACACTGATCAGAGGCTGTCACAAAGTCAAATATACCTCGAGAAGCCCATAATAGCAAGGGAGTAGGTTTCTGGGTGAAATCTGACCCATCTACCCTTAAATCAGGCAAATCGATTTAGCACTTTGCCATATAACAGTCTTTGATTGTAAGCGGGCCCACAGATCTCTGTGGAGAAACTGCAAAGGATTACAAAAGGCTAAGCCATTAAGAAAAAAAGGAGGTTTTTATAAGTGAGGCAGTACCTTAAACCAGTAATGGGGGAATCTTTTACAGTAATTTGGAATCAAACCAACAGTGAAGCAGCCAATCACATGGCAGTGAGACACAATCTTGCGAGTCTTGACTACACACTCAGTGGTGACAAAGCCATAGTGAGACAATTTCACAACTCTGCGTTTTTGTGACATGCTACAGTTTTGGGTACTGTATACATGTGTGTGCTTGTAAGTCTATAGTTTGCATGAGCACACCCCATGTTTGCGTGTGTGTGTGTGTGTGTGTGTGTGAGAGAAAGTGACTCACCCCGTGTCAGTTACTCCTCTACTAAAGTGTCCTTTCCTTTTTTACTTCACACCTCTCCAGTTCGCTATTTTTGGGCCATGTTAGCAGAACTAGTAGTATACAGAATCTCTCTCTTTCTCTCATACACACACACACACACACACACACACACACACACACACACAGAAATAGATACACTCACACTACAACATGCAAAACCCATTGGGAGTGTTTTGGAAGAGTGAGAGGAGACGTGCATCTTTTATGGTGAGCTGCAATAATAGCTGATTCGGTAGAGCCGACAAAAATATCCAGGGTTACTCGCAAAGTGAAAAATATCGTATTGCATAAGATGCTGAAAGGACCTGACCACGTAAATGCAACAGTAGCTCTCTCCCTCAAAGGCACGCACACCCATTCTTTTATACACACACAAGCATGGGCTCACATAGACACTCACAAATGCACACAATGATGTCCTAATAGTGTCCTGCAGGCAGGCGGGCAGAGGAGGGCCGGGATAGAGAAACTGGAGCTGAGGCAGAGTGCTGACTCAGGGAACAAACCAGTGAGAGAGAGAGAGAGAAAGTGTGTAGGCTATGTGTGTGTGTGTGTGTATGTTCGTGTGTGTAAGAGAGACAGAGACAGAGAGGAGGACATTGTGCTACATAACGGCCTCTCGACTTGTGTATGCAAACCAGATTGTCCCGACCACCGCTCTTCTCACTATAAATTGTTTTACCAACCGCTTTGAGGTTAAGGCCAAGGCTCCTGACTGCCGTGATAGCAGAACCCATAAAACCAAAGTCTTACACTTGTAAGAATTCCATTGAGAAAAAAAGGAGAAGTAAAAAAGAAGAAGTTTTAGTCTCTGTCCCTTTAGTTGTATTATATCACTCCTGGTTTTGTCTGCTGAGTAAATGCTACGAGAAGTTTCCACTATGCTTTATTCACAACTTCAAGGAAAATTTGCTTCGACTTGGACTTTTTATTCCTACATTTAGCTTTTATTTCATTAGTTAACCATCTGGGCAATCTGGCATTACAGTCGTATAAATTGCAAGTCAGATGATCAGACGATCAGGTGGTTAGACACATTTTCATCAAAGTATAAATAAACACAAGAAATCAAAAGCAGTCACTTAATTAACTAAAACTGTATATTAAACAGCAGAAAAGATTACATTAACTGGTGGTTCATTTTGCTGTACGTTTATTACAACATACATGACTTGAGTTTTCATAAGTAAGAAGGATTTTTAACTTTTTTAGAAGCAATTGCACATATTTAGATCCATATGTGTGTGTGCGTGCACACGTGTGTGTGTGCATATGACCATGAGGTATGTGTGGTTATGCGAGTGTGCATGTGTAATGCAATGTAGATAGACTGCTCTAAACACAAGAGTAGCAAGTCAGCAACATCCAGGTGGTTTTGGTTTACCCTCAGATTTCACTCCCCCATTGCTCTCTCTCTCTCTCTCTCTCTCTCTCTCTCTCTCTCTCTCTCTCTCACTTACCCACTCTTTCTTCCTTTGCTTTCTCGCTTTCTCCTTCCCTCACTTCCCTTGTTGTCTACCATTTGTCTTTCCTGCTTGATTATTTGTCCTTTCACTCTGGCTAAAAATATTTCCTGCTCTGTCACTATAACAAATCACCTTAGAGGAAATTTGCTTCCAGCAGTTTGATACAGCAGCAATGCCATCAGCTCCACCCCCACCCCCTCTACGCACACATGCCATACGCATTGGAGCATAATGGTGTCAGTGGATTAGTATTTGTGACTGAGGCCTGATATAAAAAGTATGTTGGTGTGCTTGTTAGGCAAACAGGTGTGGGAACCTCGAGAGGCTGACTGAGCTGTTAGAGGGTTGACAATGTAGGTGCAATAGTTACACTGGGTCACAGCAGTTGGAGAGCTGAAGTAACAAATACCGTCTCACTTGCGCACACACAGACAGGGTTGCACCTGTGCTTTGCTGTTCCAGATAGCAGGAAAATATATTGTGTGAGAGAACCACGGAGTGGAGTGATGCAGACAAAGAAAATATGTGAGAGCAAACATCCACAAGGGTACGTGTGAAAATAGGTTTCTACATAGGAGAGAGAAAGAAAAAGAGGGAGTGTGAAAAAGAGTGGGGTTGACTGGCCACTCTTGTGACTCGTAAGAAAATTAAATAAACAACAACTTCTCACTCCTGCTTTCACACTTGATGTGCAACTCAACCGAGTCTGTCGGAGACGAAGTAAGGTGTCACTGTTTGGTGCTCAGGAGAAATTTCCTTCTTGTTTCCCGTTCCCATGGCAACTGTGTGGTGACCCACGGTGACCTCCGACAGCTGGAGAGGGACGGAGGTGAAGCCGTCATTTAGCACAAGTCAGTGAAAGAATATTACTGCATTCATCTCCCTGATGAAGTCAATAACCAGCCTTGATAATAAAGATACATTGTTTCTCTACAGATCAAGTGATCAGAGAACAAAGCACATGAACCTCTAGACTATAACTCATGAGTCACTTAGTGGGTATGTCTGCAAATGTGATCAGTACATTATTTTACTTTAAATATTTATTTTTTCTCAGTGTGTTTGTTACATTCATGCGTTAAGATTTCTTGTCTGTTTGTCCAGCAAAGGGAGGGGGTGAAAGCCTATC